>NC_092158.1:9696441-9708941 GCF_045791955.1 Oncorhynchus clarkii lewisi | reverse complement strand
GTCTGCCAGCCAGCCAGGACATCCAGAAACACATGAGCTCATCCTGCTGGAACGCCGGGCTTCATTTCCTCTTTGTCTACATCCCACTTTGGGAATCGCATCTACACCATGCTGTGAGATGAGAAGCTTGGGGACCTTTTCATTAATTCCCTAAAATTATTCTACACGGATGTTTAGCTTGTCTAATTTGATTAAAACAATTTGCTGAAATGTATTCTAAAACCGTTCCATATAGCTACGTATCTTAATTAGGGTTTTAAAAGGAAGCGTTTACTTTGTTATACTGACAATCCCCGTTAAATATTATCAGTATCCCCCTCATCTTGAATTTTACGCTATTTTCAAAATGTTCCCCTTTTATGATGGTGTTCAAACTGCTCGTCTCAATGACAGCCCTGATATGTTGTAGCCTGTAAAGACTGGAACAAAGCCAGAACGAGGCAGGTGTGAAATCGCAAGCTAGTTAGCGGTGGTGCGCTAGTAGCAGATCTATGGAGCGCGTTGTATCATTTGCCCCGTTTAAACCTGGCGCTAACATGCATCCTTGGTCCTGATCTGAACCACATTCTGATTGTGCCCAGATTTTCAGATATATGTCTACACGTGATATTAAAATGCGTTTATTATCCCTCCACTGTGTCTGCATTGTGACCAAATGTCCCTGTCCTACCCTGTATGCAAATTATTTGACAGATATTCTTCTAAAATATTAAAAGATTTATTTTAAAACACATATTGATGTCAAAAGTCAGTGGCGCCAGCTGTCAATGATTTTAAAAGGCAGAATAATTATGATTTATATGCTTTTTACTGTCCAGGTCCGTCTACACTTGTGAGAAATCCAGACATAATGCGTGCCTTGACTACCACCAGAGGTGGTCAGGAAGATCTGATCACAATCAGATCCCAACGTGTCTTTCGATCATCTACACCCGTCTACAAATGTAGGCACAATCAGGATGTGGACACAATCAGGAAAAAGGAGGCTATTGTGTTAATACTAGTTATAGTCTATAGAATGAGGCAAGGATACGGTCGGTGTCTGAGAACAGCACTGTCCCTATTATCTAAAGGTTCTATAGGGCCTATACTGTATGCCGCTAGCCATTGAACCCTATTTGGTTCTTCACAACGCCATTTCTTCTAGCAGTGTGCAGTATAGTGTTAATGATTTGTTCCAGAAGTGATGCAAGGATACGGTCGGTGCCTGGGAACAGCACTGTCCCTCTTATCACCTCTCCAAAGATGCAGCCAACAGACCACATGTCCACTGTAGCCAGACACAGTCCCATACCAGTCACTCAGCATGTATGACACATGACACATACAAACCAGTGGAGGCTGCTGAGGGGAGCACGGCTCATAGTAATGGCTGGAACGGAGCAAATGGAATGGCATCAAACACCTGGAAACCACGGAAACCACGTGTTTGATGTATTTGATACCATTCCACCAATTCTGCTTCAGCCATTACTACAGGTCCGTCCTCCCCAATTAAGGCGCCACCAACCTCCTGTGATACTAACTCCATCCACCACACACTGCGCCCAGACATACAACATGACACATGTCTGTTCTAACAGGGCTTTTCTAAAGCACGGTAGGTAAAGCCACTCTCTAGTGGATATGAATAGCTTCGTTCCAAAATGCTATATCCAGCAATTTTTCACATTTGTGTTTTTTTCATTCAGAAATGAATGCTTATGGTTAGAATCATGTGTGTGTAAAATATTACTTTTCTCAGATTTTTAATTAATAGATGATAGAAGTGTGTTAAAATTGTTTTGTTTTTTTCTGGCGAAGTGCTATATTTCCATTGTTTAGCTGGAATGGAATGTTCGTATAGTCCCAGTTGGTTTTAGATAGAACGTCGAGGACCCGCCCGCCTGTGGGGAAAACAACATGCGGTTACCTAGGTTACCCCATTGGGCTCACCGCAAAAACTTGACCTTTGTAGCGGTCAACGGTTCTGAAAACTATTTACGTGTTTCTAAGTAGTGAGAACGCTAGGGAGCAGGCAGTGTTGAAAATTAATCTTTACACTTGTTGTACTTTTATTTATTGTAGTTATGTAATTGACTAAAACATGCAGACAACAAGAAAATTGTGTTTGACAAAGGTCAAGTTTTTTTTGCTCGATGTGAGTAGCTAGCTAGCTACCAACTAGAACATTAAGCTAGCCAAGACCAACAACACAAACAAATGGACTATACAGCTACAAGTAGTGAGTGGAGTTATAAACAGACTGTACTAAACAAGTTAAATGTCCTACCTGTGATTAAATGTTTTCTGCACACATATCTACGTGTAGCCTGCTTGGACAATGGATCCCCCATGTGTCCCAATCTCCCATGATGAATAGCCTGAAGTCACAGGGCACTTCTCACAGGCTCTATTTCCCCATGTGTCCCAATCTCCCATGTTGAAAAGCCTGAAGTCACAGGGCACTTCTCACGGGCTCTATTTCCCCATGTGTCCCAATCTCCCATGTTGAATAGCCTGAAGTCACAGGGCACTTCCCACAGGCTCTATTTCCCCATGTGTCCCAATCTCCCATGTTGAAAAGCCTGAAGTCACAGGGCACTTCTCACAGGCTCTATTTCCCCATGTGTCCCAATCTCCCATGTTGAAAAGCCTGAAGCCACAGGGCTCTTCTCACAGACTCTATTTCCCCATGTGTCCCAATCTCCCATGTTGAAAAGCCTGAAGCCACAGGGCACTTCTCACAGGCTCTATTTCCCTATGTGGGTCAATTGCAAACCGTAGGTCGGGATTTTTGACCTGGTTACATTGAACAACACAGCAGCTTTTCGGCGTGTTTGGTTATTTCTGTATAACAAAAAAACAAATCGACAACGAAGTTGGCTCTTTTACAATGGGGGTCAATGTTCGAGGGGCATTCCTTATTATTAAGTGAATATCAACTCTGACTATCCTGTACATTTGACAGTGATATGTTCTGGTCTCACCTACCGATCTTAAGATGAATGAACTAACTGTAAGTTGCTCTGGATAAAAGCATCAGCTAAATTACTAAAATGTCAATTCGTAATTATTCATTATAATTATTCTTTTTTGTTTGAATTGATGTCACAAATGCATTATTTTATACAGTTCTTTATTAAAAATGTAGTTTTTTTGTCACATTTGACTGTGTAAAACCTAGCAGTACTATTTTTTTATCTGAGAGTGAGGCGGATATACTGTAGAGTTTCGAGAAAAAAAAACATGATTATTTCTCTCTCTGAAATTAAAGTGACAAAACATCAAACAAATACGTATCTGTCATTGAACAACCCCGTGCCATAATTAGGGAGTGAAAAAACACGGCAACCAATTTCATAAATTCTTTAAACAATAAAAGAATAACATTTCTGATAATGGATATATATCATTTTGGAATGAAACTTTTCATATGTTGTAGCTTGGTAAAAATCCACTGTAAAAGCAACTTACATGTTTCACTCTGCTGGCGTTTTGATTAGCATTGACTACCTTAAGATAATGACACAATGGCCTTAGAATATATTGTGGATTCCCACAGTGTATACAACACGCACCAAGCAGACACACTCACCACCAGAAATATATCTATTAAGAAAAGCATAAATATTCTGAGTGAGGAATGTCTCATTCTGCCAAAGAGGTCCCAGAATAAAGAGGTTGAATACAGGATGGATAATTACTTTCTTGGTAAGAACGGACATTAAGCAATTTGTTAATATTACACTTTTCAGAGAGGTTAATTCATGTATTAGATGGTGAATTAATATTACACTTTTCAGAGAGGTTAATTCATGTATTAGATGGTGAATTAATAATACAATTATGGAAATATTAGAGGTATTATGAAGTCAGCCAAGTTAGTTAGAGTCACTAGACCTACAACAGCCCAGTACCTAACAGAGGAGGACAGGTCAGTACCTAACAGGAGGACAGGCCAGTACCTAACAGAGGAGGACAGGTCAGTACCTAACAGAGGAGGACAGGTCAGTACCTAACAGAGGAGGACAGGCCAGTACCTAACAGAGGAGGACAGGTCAGTACCTAAAAGAGGAGGACAGGCCAGTACCTAACAGAGGAGGACAGGCCAGTACCTAACAGAGGAGGACAGGCCAGTACCTAACAGAGGAGGACAGGCCAGTACCTAACAGAGGAGGAAAGCCCAGTACCTAACAGAGGAGGACAGGTCAGTACCTAACAGAGGACAGGTCAGTACCTAACAGGAGGACAGGCCAGTACCTAACAGAGGAGGACAGGCCAGTACCTAACAGAGGAGGACAGGCCAGTACCTAACAGAGGAGGACAGGTCAGTACCTAACAGGAGGACAGGCCAGTACCTAACAGAGGAGGACAGGCCAGTACCTAACAGAGGAGGACAGGCCAGTACCTAACAGAGGAGGACAGGCCAGTACCTAACAGAGGAGGAAAGCCCAGTACCTAACAGAGGAGGACAGGCCAGTACCTAACAGAGGAGGACAGGCCAGTACCTAACAGAGGAGGAAAGCCCAGTACCTAACAGAGGAGGACAGGTCAGTACCTAACAGAGGACAGGTCAGTACCTAACAGGAGGACAGGTCAGTACCTAACAGAGAAGGACAGGCCAGTACCTAACAGAGGAGGACAGGCCAGTACCTAACAGAGGAGGACAGGCCAGTACCTAACAGAGGAGGACAGGTCAGTACCTAACAGGAGGACAGGCCAGTACCTAACAGAGGAGGACAGGTCAGTACCTAACAGAGGAGGACAGGTCAGTACCTAACAGGAGGACAGGTCAGTACCTAACAGAGGAGGACAGGCCAGTACCTAACAGAGGAGGACAGGTCAGTACCTAACAGAGGAGGACAGGCCAGTACCTAACAGAGGAGGACAGGCCAGTACCTAACAGAGGAGGACAGGTCAGTACCTAACAGAGGAGGACAGGCCAGTACCTAACAGAGGAGGACAGGTCAGTACCTAACAGAGGAGGACAGGTCAGTACCTAACAGAGGAGGACAGGCCAGTACCTAACAGAGGAGGACAGGCCAGTACCTAACAGAGGAGGAAAGCCCAGTACCTAACAGAGGAGGACAGGCCAGTACCTAACAGAGGAGGACAGGCCAGTACCTAACAGAGGAGGACAGGTCAGTACCTAACAGAGGAGGACAGGTCAGTACCTAACAGAGGAGGACAGGTCAGTACCTAACAGAGGAGGACAGGTCAGTACCTAACAGAGGAGGACAGGTCAGTACCTAACAGAGGAGGACAGGCCAGTACCTAACAGAGGAGGACAGGTCAGTACCTAACAGAGGAGGACAGGTCAGTACCTAACAGGAGGACAGGTCAGTACCTAACAGAAGAGGACAGGTCAGTACCTAACAGAGGAGGACAGGTCAGTACCTAACAGAGGAGGACAGGCCAGTACCTAACAGAGGAGGACAGGTCAGTACCTAACAGAGGAGGACAGGTCAGTACCTAACAGAGGAGGACAGGTCAGTACCTAACAGAGGAGGACAGGCCAGTACCTAACAGGAGGACAGGCCAGTACCTAACAGAGGAGGAAAGGCCAGTACCTAACAGAGGAGGACAGGTCAGTACCTAACAGAGGAGGACAGGCCAGTACCTAACAGAGGAGGACAGGTCAGTACCTAACACAGGAGGACAGGTCAGTACCTAACAGAGGAGGACAGGCCAGTACCTAACAGAGGAGGACAGGCCAGTACCTAACAGAGGAGGAAAGCCCAGTACCTAACAGAGGAGGACAGGCCAGTACCTAACAGAGGAGGACAGGCCAGTACCTAACAGAGGAGGACAGGTCAGTACCTAACAGAGGAGGACAGGTCAGTACCTAACAGAGGAGGACAGGTCAGTACCTAACAGAGGAGGACAGGCCAGTACCTAACAGAGGAGGACAGGTCAGTACCTAACAGAGGAGGACAGGTCAGTACCTAACAGGAGGACAGGTCAGTACCTAACAGAGGAGGACAGGTCAGTACCTAACAGAGGAGGACAGGTCAGTACCTAACAGAGGAGGACAGGCCAGTACCTAACAGAGGAGGACAGGTCAGTACCTAACAGAGGAGGACAGGTCAGTACCTAACAGAGGAGGACAGGCCAGTACCTAACAGGAGGACAGGCCAGTACCTAACAGAGGAGGAAAGGCCAGTACCTAACAGACGAGGACAGGTCAGTACCTAACAGAGGAGGACAGGCCAGTACCTAACAGGAGGACAGGTCAGTACCTAACAGAGGAGGAAAGCCCAGTACCTAACAGAGGAGGACAGGTCAGTACCTAACAGAGGAGGACAGGCCAGTACCTAACAGAGGAGGACAGGTCAGTACCTAACATAGGACAGGTCAGTACCTAACAGAGGAGGACAGGTCAGTACCTAACAGAGGACAGGCCAGTACCTAACAGAGGAGGACAGGTCAGTACCTAACAGAGGAGGACAGGCCAGTACCTAACTGAGGAGGACAGGCCAGTACCTAACAGGAGGACAGGCCAGTACCTAACAGAAGAGGAAAGCCCAGTACCTAACAGAGGAGGACAGGACAGGTATCGATTCACCTTCAGGGAGAACAGCCCAGTACCTAACAGATGGGGACAGGACAGGTATCGATTCACCGTCAGAGTCTGAGAAGAATCATCAGAAAATATATGTATAAAGAATTGGGCCAATGGTAGGATTTGATGTACGTACTCTACCTCCTTTATTTTGATACAAATCACTTATTAAATACCTGTTCATCCAAATTTTACAGGCACAAATCTTAGACCGGGATTCAAAGAATGGCATATTAAAGCACAGTAACAGACTATTATGGGTCATTTATGCTTGCGCAGCGTTTACCACGAAAGCGATCTCTGCGAATGTTGGGGGAAATAGCCTTTAAAATATGTATTGTCAGCAGCATAGTGCCCTGCGCAATAGCAGATTGGATTGAATGCTGGCCTTATTCTTTGATCAAGATCAACTGACAATGTGTATATTATCTTAGTAAGTAAGGATACAGTCCCGGCCAGGGAACAGAATTTTGTGACGCACCATTTCTCCCATAATGCACCCCACCGACCATATATCCACTGCAGGTACAGAGACAGAGAGTGAGAGATAAGTCAGAGGTTAGCATTAGAAAAGAAAACCGTAGGCTCTTTCTCAGTTCCTCTTTCCCAGCATCCTTTCTCCTCGCCTTCTTTATCAAAACGTATTAGACGTGAAGATCCAAGGTCCCTCCCCTCTGAACCCTCTCCTCGGAACCCTCCCCTAGGTCCCTCCCCTCGGAACCCTCCCCTAGGTCCCTCCCCTCGGAACCCTCCCCTAGGTCCCTCCCCTCGGAACCCTCCCCTAGGTCCCTCCCCTAGGTCCCTCCCCTCGAAATCCTCCCCTAGGTCCCTCCCCTCGGAACCCTCCCCTAGGTCCCTCCCCTCGGAACCCTCCCCTAGGTCCCTCCCCTCGGAACCCTCCCCTAGGTCCCTCCCCTAGGTCCCTCCCCTCGAAATCCTCCCCTAGGTCCCTCCCCTCGGAACCCTCCCCTAGGTCCCTCCCCACGGAATCCTCCCCTAGGTCCCTCCCCTCCGAACCCTCCCCTCCGAACCCTCCCCTAGGTCCCTCCCCTCGGAACCCTCCCCTAGGTCCCTCCCCACGGAATCCTCCCCTAGGTCCCTCCCCTCGGAACCCTCCCCATGGTCCCTCCCCTCGGATCCCTCCCCACGGAATCCTCCCCTAGGTCCCTCCCCACGGAATCCTCCCCTAAGTCCCTCCCCTCGGAACCCTCCCCTAGGTCCCTCCCCTCGGAACCCTCCTCTAGATCCCTCCCCACGGAATCCTCCCCTAGGTCCCTCGCCTCGGAACCCTCCCCTAGGTCCCTCCCCTCTGAATCCTCCCCTAGGTCCCTCCCCTAGATCCCTCCCCTCGAACCATCCCCTATGTCTCTTCCCTCGGAACCCTCCCTTAGGTCGCCACCTCAGAACCCTCCCCTAGGTCCCTCCCCACGGAACCCTCCCCTAGGTCCCTCCCCTCTGAACCCTCCCTTAGGTCGCCCCCTCAGAACCCTACGCTAGGTCCCTCCCCTCGGAACCCTCAAGTTCTCCTCCAATGCGTTTTGAGAAGGTGGCAAGGATAGGATACATCAAATATGTGAGAAATCAAGGAAAGAGGAATTGAGAAAGAGATGTTGTTGACAGAGAGCGTGGGAAACAGAGAGTGATTTGAAAGAGGCGGTTGGTTATTCAGACTATAATTAGTCAGAGACGTAGCACGCAGACAAATTACTATTCCATTAATGAAGAGAGAGAGAGAAGAAGCCAGTCTCCTGGGGCTTGGCTGGTGGCAGGAAATCCATGGCCTCACCTCCCGGCCTCTCACCCTACAGGCCTCTGTCTAGTAGTGTATTCATGAGCGTAGAGCCAAGGTTACCCACTCACCACTGCTTGTGGTTTATTTCAGCATGTATTTACTCCATGATGTGGACAGGCTGTCAGAGGCCCCTGCTGTCTACAGACCACTGACTGTAGACGCATTCTGACTTAGGGTCATAAAGAAGAGGTTACACTACCACACCTGAGGAGTCCGTGGGTTAGTTAAAGTATTAGAACACATCTTACAGTATTAGAACACATCTAAAAGTATTAGAACACATTTTAAAGTATTAGAAAAAATCTTACAGTATTAGAACACATCTTAAAGTATTAGAACACATCTTAAAGTATTAGAACACATCTTAAAGTATTAGAACATCCCAGCAGTAGCATGTTACAGTGTCAGAACACCAGAACCTCCTCTAGAACCTTTCTTACCGTTCTCTTTGTACCCCATGCCCAGGATGACCTCTGGGGCTCTGTAGTACCGCGTCACCACGTACGGAGTCATCATGAAGCTGGTGCCTGCAGTCCTAGCCAAGCCAAAGTCCAGGATCTTCAGAGTACAATCAGATTTCACCACTATATTGCTAGGTTTCAGGTCCTTTTGGGGAAAGCAACAACAAGAGATGAGGGTTACTGCGGTAAAACTTTAATAGGTGGTGCTAGCTACTATAGTATGTTTAAATGTCCACAGATGGCATATCCCAGCAGGCAGAAGCAGTTGCAATGATGTCATTTCCATCAGCTTTGCCCACTGGGTTATAAGCAGTGTAATGTTCAGCATGATTAAAGTCCTGTTTCATATGTGAAAAAGGACATAGAAAAATAATTACATTCATTTTTCTCCACAATTTGATATTGTGACATCCAATTGGTAGTTACAGTCTTGTCCCATCGCTGCAACTCCCCTACGGACTCGGGAGAGGCGAAGGTTGAGAGCCATGCGTCCTCAGAAACACAACCCTGCCAAGACACACTGCTTCTTGACACACTACTCGCTTAACCCGGAAGCCAGCCACACACACACAGAGAGGCCATCTCAACCTGTGAATGATGCCTGCGGAGTGCAGGTGCTTGATGCCACACACACACACACACACAGAGAGAGAGAGGCCATCTCACCCTGTGAATGATGCCCGCGGAGTGCAGGTGTTTGATTCCACACAGCATCTGGTAGAGCAGGTAAGACATTCTCTCATGGTCCAGCTCCATCTGGATCACCTGACACAGGTTGGCATCCATCAGCTCCATGCACAGGTACCTGACAGAGTGACACTGTTAGTAAGAAGAGACGTGGGGTACCGTGGTGATGGATCTACTTCGGGCCAGACAGATCTAAAAGTTAGTGCTCCAAAACAGATAGACATGTTTTTACAACTAGTAGTAAACACCCTGAGTTGGCATTTGAATATGGCGGGAAAGTAGTGAAATAATATCCAGAATGAAGAAGAGGTCTGAGGCCTACACGACCTTTAAACCCAAGAGGCTCTAGTTTAATCTATCATTCTGCCTCTCACTCCTTTCTCTTCTACTCCTCCGTCTCATCTCTTCTCAACACAATGGACACCACTGTGCAGTGCTAGAGCATCAAGTGGATTCTACATGGTCTTTGTATGAAGGCCAGGACTGCGAATACAGAGTTTCCCTTCTGGAAACCTTTTTCTCAAAGATAAGCATCTGGATCACTTTTCTGCACAAGTGTGTCTTTACTCAGCCTCTTATTTAATTGACAGGGAACGAACCAGGATCTGTCCTGATGCCTCTAGCACTGCAATGCGGTGCCTTAGACCGCTGTGCCACTCACTCGGGAGACCCTTCTGAACCATGGTGATGTAGCCTGTGTCTCTGCCTCATATTTCTGAACAGCTAAAATAAAAACATTCAAGGCCATTATGAAGGCTAGAACCTTCTCTGTCTGTTGTAATGGATATTGCAGTGGCACAAGCAGAATGCAGGCCCTTACATGTTGCATTGGAGCAAAAACAATCATCTTTTTTGTGATGATGTAGGCTAATCTTTACAGTTGCTGCCATATCGTAACCAGAGTTGCTGAAAAATAACATTACTACTTTGACTGTCTGCCTCCTGCTTAGCCAATGTTTGCAATGATAATTTAAAAACGACATTAAATCGCTAATTAGGCTACGTTACGTGTCTGTGTCTTGCTTGTGTTTGATATGCTGCCTAGATACTTGTGCGTAACTCCTCATTGAGTTTTGCATTGGGAGTTCGTACGAACATGTTGATCAGTTCTTCTGTGTACAACATGAAGTTCGTAGGCTACACCAGACAATGGCGTTCATTGCTGAACAAGGAGGGGGCAGCAGCTACATTAAAACTATCTGACAGCACAAACAACCTGTATATTTAGACACGAAAAATCCGGTTTCCGGAAAATCCAGAACCGCAGCCACTCCATTGATTTATGGCCGTCATCGTGTTTGTTACCATATTTGTAAAAATCTCATCTCAATGTCCTGGTGTGACCGGTGTGAAATGGCTAGCTGGTTAGCGTTGCGCGCTTGTAGCGTTTCAAACGGTGACGTCACTCTCTCGGAGACCTTGAAGTAGTTGTTTCCCTTTCTCTGATCTTCAAGCTTTTGTGATGCGATCGGTAACGATGCTTCTTGGGAGGCAGTTGCTGATATGTTCAGAGGGTGCCCCTGGTTCAAGCCCAGCTCGGGGTAAGGAGAGGGACGGAAGAAACAGTGTTCCACTGACACACTCAATTGATGGAACTGGAAAGTCTATTTGCCCACTTTACTGTATAAATATATATATATGACGTATTTTGAGGTAGTATAACAAAATCATGTGCTTATATATATATATATAAGCAAATATATATATATAAACAAATGATTTTGTTTTTACTTTGCAACAAATTTCATGTAATTACCTAGAACTCTACATGTATTCATACATTTCAGATTCATAAAATCTATTTGCACATTTTTCAGATTTGAATTACCTACCAGACTAATAGACGGGGATATAGTGAAGATAAACTGCTTCAGACGAGCATGGTGCAATCCATTTACTGCAGTATCAGCAGTCTACAAATTCATTCATCGGTCAGTACAAAGAGAGACAGAACCCGAAGGCTTCATATTACACTTCTCTACCACCTTCACAGACTTCAGTCTCACTGCTTCTTTCATCTTCATTCATCGGTCAGTACAAAGAGAGACAGAACCCGAAGGCTTCACATTACACTTCTCTACCACCTTCACAGACTTCAGTCTCACTGCTTCTTTCATCTTCATTCATCGGTCAGTACAAAGAGAGACAGAACCCGAAGGCTTCACATTACACTTCTCTACCACCTTCACAGACTTCAGTCT
Organism: Oncorhynchus clarkii lewisi; assembly: GCF_045791955.1. Taxonomy (NCBI): domain Eukaryota; kingdom Metazoa; phylum Chordata; class Actinopteri; order Salmoniformes; family Salmonidae; genus Oncorhynchus; species Oncorhynchus clarkii. The sequence goes on along the minus strand of NC_092158.1, from coordinate 9,697,256 downwards.
CACTGCTTCTTTCATCTTCATTCATCAGTCAGTACAAAGAGAGACAGAACCCGAAGGCTTCACATTACACTTCACTACCACCTTCACAGACTTCAGTCTCACTGCTTCTTTCATCTTCATTCATCGGTCAGTACAAAGAGAGACAGAACCCGAAGGCTTCACATTACACTTCACTACCACCTTCACAGACTTCAGTCTCACTGCTTCTTTCATCTTCATTCATCGGTCAGTACAAAGAGAGACAGAACCCGAAGGCTTCACATTACACTTCTCTACCACCTTCACAGACTTCAGTCTCACTGCTTCTTTCATCTTCATTCATCGGTCAGTACAAAGAGAGACAGAACCCGAAGGCTTCACATTACACTTCTCTACCACCTTCACAGACTTCAGTCTCACTGCTTCTTTCATCTTCATTCATCGGTCAGTACAAAGAGAGACAGAACCCGAAGGCTTCACATTACACTTCTCTACCACCTTCACAGACTTCAGTCTCACTGCTTCTTTCATCTTCATTCATCGGTCAGTACAAAGAGAGACAGAACCCGAAGGCTTCACATTACACTTCTCCTTCACCTTCACAGACTTCAGTCTCACTGCTTCTTTCATCTTCATTCATCGGTCAGTACAAAGAGAGACAGAACCCGAAGGCTTCACATTACACTTCTCTACCACCTTCACAGACTTCAGTCTCACTGCTTCTTTCATCTTCATTCATCGGTCAGTACAAAGAGAGACAGAACCCGAAGGCTTCACATTACACTTCACTACCACCTTCACAGACTTCAGTCTCACTGCTTCTTTCATCTTCATTC
>NC_092158.1:9683941-9691441 GCF_045791955.1 Oncorhynchus clarkii lewisi | reverse complement strand
ACAGTATGTAGAGGCAATATTAGGAAGGCTATAGTCTTCTTTTTGAAATGAAATGGTAGGAGAACCCGTCACACGCAGCTCTTTGAATTTATGGCCACACCAACACACACACACACACACACACCTCAGCATACACACACACACACACCAACATACACACAAACACACACACACACACAAACACACCAACATACACACAAACACACACAAACGCGTGCACACACACACAGACGCGTACACACACACACACACACACACACCAACATACACACAAACACACACACACACACACACACAGCAACATACACACAAACACACCAACATACACACAAACACACACACACACAGCAACATACACACAAACACACCAACATACACACAAACACACACACACACACACACACACCACACACACAGACGCGTACACACACACACACACACACACGCGCGTGCGCACACACACACACACACACACACACAAAGAGTTGATGATTGAGGAGAAACCAGATTTAGACATTGAACATCATTTAACAGTTTCATTTCACGTCACGCTGTTCATAGAAATCATTTATTATAATGTACCGGTTTCTCGCCATTGTCCAGGGAAACGAGAATGGGGTTTGGGTGACAAATCTCTGAAATCTCAGTAACCCAGTTCCCGCTGTTAAAACCTATACCTTATAGGGTAGTCTAGTGGTTAGAGAGTTGGACTAGTAACCGAAAGGTTGCAAGTTCAAATCCCCGAGCTGACAAGGTACAAATCTGTCGTTCTGCCCCTGAACAGGCAGTTAACCCACTGGCCGTCATTGAAAATAAGGATTTGTTCTTGCCTCGTTAAATAAAATAAAAATGGTGGAAATAGAAAGTGGCATTTTCTCTAACTTGAGGGAAAATGGAGTCGGTCATTACATTCAGCTGTGCTGCCATGCTGTTTCCCAAATGGCATCCTATTCCCTATACGCGAGTGTACAAAACATTAACCACGCCTGCTCTTTCCATGACAGACTGACCAGGTGAATCCAGGTGAAGTTTATGATCCCTTACTGATGTCACCTGTCAAATCCACTTCAAAAATCAGTGTAGATGAAGAGACGGGTTAAAGAAGGATTTTTAAGCCTTGAGACAATGGAGACATGGATTGTGTATGTGTGCCATTCAGAGGGTGAATGGGCAAGACAAAATATTTAAATGCTTTTGAACGGGGTATGGTAGTAAGTGCCAGGCGCACCGGTTTGAGTCAAGGAGTGCAACGCGGCTGGGTTTTTCACGCTCAACGGTTTCCCGTGTGTATCAAGAATGGCCCATCACCCAAAGAACATCCAGCCAACTTCACACCAACTGTAGGAAGCATTGGAGTCAACATGGGCCAGCATCCCTGTGGAATGTTTTCGACACCTTATAGAGTCCATGCCCCGACGAATTAAGGCTGTTCTGAGGGAAAAACCGGGGAGGGGGTTGCAACCCAATATTAGGAAGATGTCCTTAATATTTTGTACACAGTGTATAGTGCACTACATTTGACCAGAGTCTTATAAAGCAGTACACTGTACATGCATAAGGTATAGTCTGCCAGTTGAGGATACAGCCATAATGTTCTGAGACAGGCTATTCAGTGAGGATACAACCATGCTGTTCTGAGACAGGCTATTCAGTGGGGATACAGCCATGCTGTTCTGATACAACCATGCTGTTCAGGCTATTCAGTGGGGATACAACCATGCTGTTCTGAGACAGGCTATTCAGTGAGGATACAACCATGCTGTTCTGAGACAGGCTATTCAGTGGGGATACAGCCATGCTGTTCTGAGACATGTTATTCAGTGGGGATACAGCCATGCTGTTCTGAGACAGGCTATTCAGTGGGGATACAGCCATGCTGTACTGATACAACCATGCTGTTCAGGTTATTCAGTGGGGATACAACCATGCTGTTCTGAGACAGGCTATTCAGTGGGGATACAACCATGCTGTTCTGAGACAGGCTATTCAGTGGGGATACAGCCATGCTGTACTGATACAACCATGCTGTTCAGGTTATTCAGTGGGGATACAACCATGCTGTTCTGAGACAGGCTATTCAGTGAGGATACAACCATAATGTTCTGAGACAGGTTATTCAGTGGGGATACAGCCATGCTATTCTGAGACAGGCTATTCAGTGGGGATACAGCCATGCTGTTCTGATACAACCATGCTGTTCTGAGACAGGTTATTCAGTGGGGATACAGCCATGCTGTTCTGAGACAGGTTATTCAGTGGGGATACAGCCATGCTGTTCTGAGACAGGTTATTCAGTGGGGATACAGCCATGCTGTTCTGAGACAGGCTATTCAGCAGTAAACAATTGGCCCATTATAAAAAGCTTATGTTAGCTGGGTATACATTTCTATTACGGACAACAGTTGACTTTCACAGCCAGGTGTCATATTGACTTTCACAGCCAGGTAGCATATTGACTTTCACAGCCAGGTAGCATATTGATTTTAACAGCCAGGTGTCATATTGACTTTCACAGCCAGGTGTCATATTGATTTTCACAGCCAGGTGGCATATTGACTTTCACAGCCAGGTAGCATATTGACTTTCACAGCCAGGTGGCATATTGACTTTCACAGCCAGGTGGCATATTGACTTTTACAGCCAGGTAGCATATTGACTTTCACAGCCAGGTGGCATATTGACTTTCACAGCCAGGTGTCATATTGACTTTCACAGCCAGGTGGAATATTGACTTTCACAGCCAGGTGGAATATTGAGAAAGCACAAAGCATGGCTGAGATCATTTAACACACACTACTGAGCTGACAAATCATTATTCCTAGATATCCTATGTGATGGGGAGTGTGTGCGTGTGTGTGTGTGTGTGTGTGTGTGTGTGTGTGTGTGTGTGTGTGTGTGTGTGTGTGTGTGTGTCTTTCATTTCCTTCAGACCTATTGGAAACCTATTGGCCTTTCTAAAGCACCCTCCGAGGTTTCGTAGTGGTGGAAAGACCAGGGAAGTGGTGGAAGGACCAGGGTAGTGGTGGAAGGACCAGGGTAGTGGTGGAAGGACCAGGGTAGCGGTGGAAGGACCAGGGTAGTGGTGAAAAGACCAGGGTAGTGGTGGAAGGACCAGAGTAGTGGTGAAAGGACCAAGGTAGTGGTGGAAGGACCAGGGTAGCGGTGGAAGGACCAAGGTAGTGGTGGAAGGACCAGGGTAGTGGTAGAAGGACCAGGGTAGTGGTGGAAGGACCAGGATAGCGGTAGAAGGACCAGGGCAGTGGTAGAAGGACCAGGGTAGCGGTGGAAGGACCAGGGTAGTGGTGGAGACAGCTTTTTCCCCTCCTCAGATCCTGTGATTGTTATGCTGATGGATGATTCAGATTCACAGTCACAGTGTGAACTCTCATCTGGTGTCAACAGTCAGGTTATATCGCTGATACGTCATACAAAGACGGGCTATTCTCATAGATATACAATAATACATTGTGTTCTGTATTTAATCCTATGAGTGTTATATCATCCATTATGTCCTAGTCATCATTCACAGACAGCTGTTGTCTATGTGATGACAAGCAAAGAGGAGTTAGAGAGAGTGACGGATCATCTATGTGTGGACAGAGAAGATCGGATATCAAATCAGAGCTCTGGTTTTAAAAGCATCTGTCGAGGGGCAAGAAGACTGCACTGCTATCTTCCCTGTCTATTTTCCTCCCTGTCTGTGTCTTTCATTACAGTGGTTCCTCCTTTAAAAGTTGTGTCGTACTGCAGCACACCTTGCGGGGTGCCGCAGAATTCTATGGCACGTTATTTAAGTGTCAGCCATTGTTGACATTAATGCTAGTTAGTGCTAGTTAGACCATCAGAGGGCATCTTTGAGAAGCATTTGACTGTTTTTTAATATTGGCTGTACTAGAGAATTTTAAACCTTTTTTTGTAATAACATAGTTTATGGGATTGATTTTAAGAAATGTAGCTTAATTAGTTTGATTAATATTACGGTGTTTCTATCCAAGAAAAACAAAACCCTCAAAAGTTTCCGTTAGGAAAATATGGAACTGTACAACGTGACCGGTGAAGCGCAAAATCATCTTAATATTTCCACACCCTAATTGTATTCTAACCGATATCCAAACGGAGATTCAGTGAAAATAAAAACCAAGAACAGTTCCCATGCTTGTCTCAGAGCAGCGCGAAATGGTGCTGAAATAGTTGACCACACGCGGGTAACTATTGCTTCAAATCCTATTATAACAATTGAATGACTTTGGGTGTTCCGTTAGGCAACAATGTGTTGCCTTCATTAGCCTACTTTATTCTGAAAAATTAATCCTTAACTCTGCCAAGCCTACAAGCAAAATATTTGTTGGATAACAGATCGGCTCTCGGAACTCATTAAGAGGTGGCTTCTATCTTCAATATGCTTAAAATGCCACAAATAATCTAACACACAACATGAGCAGATTAACTTGGTCAAAACAGAGTCTATTGTCCTGCTGATAGTTGAAATAAATATCTGCATTTTGAAGAATATTTGTATTATTATTTTATTAATGAAAGCAACAAGATATTGATGAAGAAATACTGTGCAGTATATGCTTTATCCGACATTTTGCGGTTGAATGATGTTTGTAGTTCAAAATGTAAAACTTTAGAGTACTTAATACATTGCAAGTTGGGGGGATTTTTTTTCACACCTAGCCCGAGCTATTAGACTATCCTTTTGTAAAGGTGGAAGAGTCCATTGTCAGGCTAAGAGCCCATCATGGAAATGTTGTTTGCACCCATAGGTTTTAGGCCTGCAGTAGATTATAATAATCCATGCCTTCTGGGAATGTTTAACCTCTTTGATCTCTAGGGGCGCTATTTCATTTTTGGATAAAAAACGTTCCCGTTTTAAGCGCGATATTTTGTCACGAAAAGATGCTCGACTATGCATATTATTGACAGTTTTTGAAAGAAAACACTCTGAAGTTTCAGAATCTGCAAAGATATTGTCTGTAAATGCCCCAGAACTCATTCTACAGGCGAAACCAAGATGATGCGTCAACCAGGAAATGAGCAGAATTTCTGAAGCTCTGTTTTCCATTGTCTCCTTATATGGCTGTGATTGCGCAAGGAATGAGCCTACACTTTCTGTTGTTCCCCCAAGGTGTTAGCAGCATTGTGACGTATTTGTAGGCATATCATTGGAAGATTGACCATAAGAGACTACATTTTCCAAGTGTCCGCCTGGTGTCCTGCGTGGAATTCGGTGCGCAATTGCCAGCTGCTTGTACTTTTCCATTTGATTGAGGGGAGAAACCATGCTTCCAAGAACGATTTATCAATGAAGAGATATGTGAAAAACACCTTGAGGATTGATTCTAAACAACGTTTGCCATGTTTTCAGTCGATATTATGGAGTTAATTTGGAAAAAAGTTCGCGTTTTGAGGACTGAATTTTCGTTTTTTTTTGGTAGCGAAATGTGATGTATAAAACGGAGCTATTTCTAATACACAAAGAATCTTTTTGGAAAAACTGAGCATCTGCTATCTAACTGAGAGTATCCTCATTGAAAACATCAGAAGTTCTTCAAAGGTAAATTATTTTATTTGAAGGCTTTTATGTTTTTGTTGAAATGTTGCGTGCTGGATGCTAACGCTAATGCTAACGCTAAATGCTACGCTAGCTAGCTACTTTTACACTAATTATTGTTTTCCTATGGTTGAGAAGCATATTTTGAAAATCTGAGATGACAGTGTTGTTTACAAAAGGCTAAGCTTGAGAGATGGCATATTTATTTCATTTCATTTGCGATTTTCATGAATAGTTAACGTTGCGTTATGGTAATAAGCTTGAGTCTGTATTCCTGATACCGGATCCGGGATGGGGAGATCAGAGAGGTTAAAAGTCAAAAAGTTATGGGTGGAGTTAGAATTTTGGCTGTCAGAAGTATTAAAATCAACCAATGTCAGCCTTTAAACGCTTTATTATCCAAATGTTTAAAGTGCGTGTGGGCGACGGAGAGAATGCATTAGACTGTTTTTAATATTAGCACTTTCAGGAGGAACGGAAAATTGGATGTCAATCCATAAACCATGTGCCATATCTTTATCAAGGACATGTTGTTTTCAGAGTCCACAAACAGAAGGTGGAGTTCCAGAGCTCACAGGCTGAGCCTGGCATGGATTGTGACTGCATCTTGTTCCTCGCCCCCTCTTCAACGCCTCATTCTTCGCCTGACTCTCCGCCAATGCCGTCTGACTCTCAGCCAATGACGTGACTCTCCGCCAATACCACCTGGCTCTGGACCAATGCATCGGCTGATTCATTTTACAATCACGGCTAAAGCAATTTAATTAAGGGTTTCAGTTAGGAAAATATGGCGCTGTACAACGGGACCGGTCGAGAGAACTGTAAATAAAAATCTGATTGATTTATCAAGACCAGTCCCCATGCTCTGTAATTCAGTAATAGTAATAATAATAATAATCGTTGGATAACAGATCGGCTCTTGCAACTCATAAAGAGGTGGCTTCTATCTTCAATATAATCATTAATTCAGAAGGTTAAACCCATAGGTTTTAGGCCTGCAGTAGGATATAATAAACAGAAAATTGTGTGTCAATTCATAAAGCATGTGCTATGGAATCGGTACATCGAAAAACTCTTCCCAACTATTTTGCAATCTATATGGCACAGTTGTCAATTTTTTTTGTCCTGAATTAAATGAAACTGGTATATATATTTTTTTATCACAATTTTCTTTAACCAATTTTTGTCTTTAACGCAGGGCCGACAGATAAGTTCCTTACTTCTGTCTTTTCTGGTTGATTAAACTGAAATTGCGACCAACTTTATATGGCTTGTTTAAAAAAAACGATATTCTGGAGATAATTTTGTTTCAAATAACCCGAAAGTGAGAGGTTGTAATCTGAATAAAGGGAAAAAGGCCATTCTTGAACATGGGGTGAGACATTCTTACTAATTTGTAAATAAAGACCGTTTGTTATTTACAATTATTTATTTCTGTTTTTAGAGGGAGAGAAACCAAAAGCCCACCGTGCCTATTTTTCGAATGTCAAGTGAAATTCCCCCTCTGTATTTACCTAAGTTCTCTCTTAACTCCAGGATCACTGACATTTTGTTTTATTGTTGCCTGATGCAGGACTCTAGTGCCAGAGAAGAGAGACTCTCTTCAGACTTAATTGCCATAGTTTAGACTACCGATAGATCAGCGTTCTAACTCCCCCTTTGTGATAGTGTTGTGCAATGACAGAATGACACCATCTACCACTAACGGTCACGGCATAAGTTGTAACTTTTAAAGAAAGTACCACTGTACATTTCTCTCTCTCTCTCCCTTTCTCTCTCTCTCCCTCTCCTGATACCCCCACTCTCCCTCTCTCTTTCTATAACCCCCTCTCTCTGTATCTCTCTCTCTCTCCCTTTCTCTATCTCTCCTTCTCCTGATACCCCCACTCTCCCTCTCTCTTTCTTTCTCCCTCTCTCTTTCTATAACTCCGCCTCTCTCTCTC
>NC_092158.1:9638941-9678941 GCF_045791955.1 Oncorhynchus clarkii lewisi | reverse complement strand
GAATAATCAATATCTTGGAATACATTGTAGTCAGCCGAGAGAGCTTTCCTTCATCATTTATATCTTGACATTCAGAACAATATCTAGAAATCTTGTAAAGAAACGAGTCTACAATATAAAGAGTAGCGTTTGAACTAGGGAGGTATCTTTTGGTTACTACATGATTCCATGTGTGTTACTTCAGCGTTTTGTTGTTTTCACTATTTTTATACAATGTATAAAATAGTAAAACATTAAAGAAAAAGCCTTGAATGAGTAGGTGTGTCCAAACTTTAGACTGGTACTGTATGTAAATACAGGATTTTTAAAAAATATATATATAAATGTGCAGACATTTATAAAACCTGTTTATGCTTTGTCATTATGGGGTATTTGTGTGTAGATTGATGAGAGGAAAAAATTATTGTATACATTTTAGAATAAGGCTGTAACATAACAACATGTGGAAAAAGGTAAAGGGTCTGGATACTTTCCGAATGCCCTGTGTCTTTCTATGTAGACAGAGTGCAAGGTGGACGGTGTAGCCATAGAAACAGCAGTAGAATGTTAATGGAAAGCTTGGAGCCAATAGGGACCTTAGAAAACCCTCACTCTGAGGGCCGTGTGATGTCATCACCACTAGCCCAACCTGCTGATGTATCCTAAGGTGGTGTCTCTGTCTGAAAGCTCCCTGACCATGGTGTCTCTGTCTGAAAGCTCCCTGACCATGGTGTCTCTGTCTGAAAGCTCCCTGACCATGGTGTCTCTGTCTGAAAGCTCCCTGACCATGGTGTCTCTGACCATGGTGTCTCTGTCTGAAAGCTTTATGACCATGGTGTCTCTGTCTGAAAGCTCCCTGACCATGGTGTCTCTGTCTGAAAGCTCCCTGACCATGGTGTCTCTGACCATGGTGTCTCTGTCTGAAAGCTCCCTGTCCATGGTGTCTCTGACCATGGTGTCTCTGTCTGAAAGCTCCCTGACCATGGTGTCTCTGTCTGAAAGCTCCCTGACCATGGTGTCTCTGTCTGAAAGCTCCCTGACCATGGTGTCTCTGTCTGAAAGCTCCCTGACCATGGTGTCTCTGACCATGGTGTCTCTGTCTGAAAGCTCCCTGACCATGGTGTCTCTGTCTGAAAGCTCCCTGACCATGGTGTCTCTGACCATGGTGTCTCTGTCTGAAAGCTCCCTGACCATGGTGTCTCTGTCTGAAAGCTCCCTGACCATGGTGTCTCAGTCTGAAAGCTCTCTGACCATGGTGTCTATGTCTGAAAGCTCTATGACCATGGTGTCTCGGACCATGGTGTCTCTGTCTGAAAGCTCCCTGACCATGGTGTCTCTGACCATGGTGTCTCTGTCTGAAAGCTCCCTGACCATGGTGTCTCTGTCTGAAAGCTCTATGACCATGGTGTCTCTGTCTGAAATCTCTATGACCATGGTGTCTCTGTCTGAAAGCTCCCTGACCATGGTGTCTCTGACCATGGTGTCTCTGTCTGAAAGCTCCCTGACCATGGTGTCTCTGTCTGAAAGCTCCCTGACCATGGTGTCTCTGACCATGGTGTCTCTGTCTGAAAGCTCTATGACCATGGTGTCTCTGTCTGAAAGCTCTCTGACCATGGTGTCTCTGACCATGGTGTCTCTGTCTGAAAGCTCTCTGACCATGGTTTCTCTGACCATGGTGTCTCTGTCTGAAAGCTCTATGACCATGGTGCCTCTCACCATGGTGTCTCTGTCTGAAAGCTCTCTGACCATGGTGTCTCTGACCATGGTGTCTCTGTCTGAAAGCTCTCTGAACATGGTGTCTCTGTCTGAAAGCTCTCTGACCATGGTGTCTCTGACCATGGTGTCTCTGTCTGAAAGCTCTCTGACCATGGTGTCTCTGTCTGAAAGCTCTATGACCATGGTGCCTCTGACCATGGTGTCTCTGTCTGAAAGCTCTCTGACCATGGTGCCTCTGTCTGAAAGGTCCCTGACCATGGTGCCTGTCTGAAAGCTCCCTGACCATGGTGTCTCTGTCTGAAAGCTCCCTGACCACACCACATGACACAAGAGACAAGATACACAGATCTGGATGACTGGGGAAGAGGACAACCATAGATAGTCTTAACCACACCGTAGTGCAGGGGTCGTGCTGATCTAGGATCAGTTTGCCTTTTAGATAAGACGAAATAGAATTACATTGACAAGGGGGAACTGATACTAGATCTTTGAATACAAGCCCAGGTCTCTCTCTCTCTCTCACAGTGAGAACATTGTCTCAGTGTACAGGGAGAACATCTCCTGAATCTGATTATATAACAGATCGCATAATGATGTTGATTTCATGATACGTCTTTCTCTCTGTTGTTTGCAGTCTGACTGGAGGCAGGACAACAACAGTATACCCTATATTCAACCGTATTTATTTAAAAGCCTGTATTATTGTAGCCTATGCCTGCTTCCCAAATGGTACCCTATATAGTGCACTACTTTTTACCAGAGGTGTATGACCATGGCACCCTATTCCCTATATAGTACATCATTTCTGACCAACTTTTATTTTTTTCTCAGGAGGATTTATCTTTTTGTGGTGTTAATACTGTTGCCGTGGGACACAACTTGAAACACCCAATCGTGTTCCTCTGTGAATGAACCAGAGGAACTAGAATTTCCTGTTTACCATCCAAAGAAACAGAATTACTAGAGCAGGATTGACATAAAAAAAAGGGGATGCCCGGTCTAGTAGTTCTATTTCCAACCGTTCTATTAGTTATATTTCTACGTTTACAGCATTCCTACAACTCACTCATTCCCCTTTTGTAAGTGTACACAATCGCCATGGGAAGGAGGGCACGGGAGAGAACAGGAGGTTACGTCCAGTGTCCACCCCCTCGGCTATAGAACAAGGCTAGTCAGACCCTTCTCAAAGAAGCACAGATCCCCTCTCTTGCCTGATTCCAGGGGAAAGACAGACGGACCAAGGCAGAATGACGTTGACAAAGTGTTGGAATGGAAATCTCCATTGAGCTCCCCTTTTTCCAAGGAAGAGCACAGTCTTTTCATTCCTGAGCCGCTGACAGAGCTGCCGTGAGGTGAATGTTAATGACTTCCTGGTTCCTACTGAGCTTCAGAATGTATCAGAGAGCTCATCATGACCAAACCAGGTTCTTTCTAGACTAATCGACCCAATTTGGTATTCTTAAAAACTGACAGGATTTCCACAAAGTGTCAATCACTGATACCGCCCAGTGAAATATTTGGTATGCTAAGACCTCACAAGTCAATCAAACCAGTCAATATCAGCACATTATACCGAAACAAAATATGACGTTATGCAGTGGAATAATCTCTTTAACATTTAATTCATTTCACTATAAACAATCCATATCTGCACACTGCCATCATACTGAAACCAAATAATACATTCAACAGTTCATTTATTTTCCTTCACAACAATATAACGAGTGTAAGTGTTTCACAACTCACCAGACGATTCCCTGAGCTCCAGAACCGATGGGTTTTAGATTCTGGTAGCGTTTGAGAACTGTGAAGGTGGAATCTCCTACTTCCACGCTGTAGAACTGGTTGTCCACTTTGCTTTTAGACATGTTGTAGTGTTTGACGATATATGACACATCCACTTGTTTACCAAAACCCTGCAGTGGACAAACAAAACAAAACAGGTCAGTGATGTCACTTTCACCTCTGCGACTGGCTCTAAAACGCCAGCTGCATTGCTAAAGTTCTTTGTTCATTTTATTAATTTAAAATACCATTTAGAACTAGTCCCATTAATAATGCATGTTGACTACAGTACAATATGCCTACAAAATTAAGACATAGTACATCACATATTCTGTGTCCGCTGTTACTGGAATGTCTAATTTCCAAATTTCATAATAAGATATTTTTGATTCATTCCACTTCCTTCACTTTTAGTTTTCTTAACGACAGTTTACAGAAGACTATAGAAACAAAACATGCCCATTCGGTATTCTGTGGACAAAGGGACGAGTGGGGAGAGTGGGGACGTATCGCCTATCCAGAACTAACAGGGAGACAGAAACCGGGCAGGGCAGGGATGCAACATAGTAGTGTCTCAAATTACCCCCTATTACCTACGGCATGAAGTGTATAATATAGGGAGTAGGGTGCCATTTGGTAAGTAGACTATCACACTACCGTGTGGGTCTGGATTAAACCTCCATGTGATCCCTGAGAGAATTGAACCCACAACCTTGGCATTGCCAAGGGGCAGCAGGTAGCATAGTGGTTAGAGCGTTGGGCCAATAATCGGAAGTTAACCCACTGTTCCTAGACCAGTTAACCCACTGTTCCTAGACCAGTTAACCCACTGTTCCACTGTTCCTAGGCCAGTTAACCCACTGTTCCTAGGCCAGTTAACCCACTGTTCCTAGACCAGTTAACCCACTGTCCCACTGTTCCTAGGCCAGTTAACCCACTGTTCCTAGGCCAGTTAACCCACTGTTCCTAGACCAGTTAACCCACTGTCCCACTGTTCCTAGGCCAGTTAACCCACTGTTCCTAGGCCAGTTAACCCACTGTTCCTAGGCCAGTTAACCCACTGTTCCTAGACCAGTTAACCCACTGTCCCACTGTTCCTAGGCCAGTTAACCCACTGTTCCTAGGCCAGTTAACCCACTGTTCCACTGTTCCTAGGCCAGTTAACCCACTGTCCCACTGTTCCTAGGCCAGTTAACCCACTGTTCCTAGGCCAGTTAACCCACTGTTCCTAGGCCAGTTAACCCACTGTCCCACTGTTCCTAGGCCAGTTAACCCACTGTTCCTAGACCAGTTAACCCACTGTCCCACTGTTCCTAGGCCAGTTAACCCACTGTTCCTAGGCCAGTTAACCCACTGTTCCTAGACCAGTTAACCCACTGTCCCACTGTTCCTAGGCCAGTTAACCCACTGTTCCTAGGCCGTCATTTACCTAGTTAAAAAAAGGGTTAAATAAAAATTGCCAGTGCCACACAGTCTTACCAACTGACCCACACAGGACACACACACATTACTCCATGTACATGTCCAGCCCAGTCTAGTAACTGTTTGTCCAAACATGCATACATAAGACAAATATAATCCATGTTGAATAAGAGACTAGTATAGTAAAGCACCACAGAGTGGATTCATTCATTTCTATCATTCTATTTCTATGCACATTATACATGCGTCACAAATAGCACACTAATCACTATATAGTGCATTACTTTTGAACAGAGACCTATGGACAGAAGTAGAACACTATATAGGATATAGGCTGCCATTTGGATGCATTTTCTGAAGAGAAATTAGACTATAGCAAAAAGATCTGCAGTCAGTCCAGACCAGAGCCTGTTCCTCCTGGAGAGATCTGCAGTCAGTCCAGACCAGAGCCTGTTCCTCCTAGAGAGATCTGCAGTCAGTCCAGACCAGAGCCTGTTCCTCCTGGAGAGATCTGCAGTCAGTCCAGACCAGAGCCTGTTCCTCCTGGAGAGATCTGCAGTCAGTCCAGACCAGAGCCTGTTCCTCCTGGAGAGATCTGCAGTCAGTCCAGACCAGAGCCTGTTCCTCCTGGAGAGATCTGCAGTCAGTCCAGACCAGAACCTGTTCCTCCTGGAGAGATCTGCAGTCAGTCCAGACCAGAGCCTGTTCCTCCTGGAGAGATCTGCAGTCAGTCCAGACCAGAACCTGTTCCTCCTGGAGAGATCTGCAGTCAGTCCAGACCAGAGCCTGTTCCTCCTGGAGAGATCTGCAGTCAGTCCAGACCAGAACCTGTTCCTCCTGGAGAGATCTGCAGTCAGTCCAGACCAGAACCTGTTCCTCCTGGAGAGATCTGCAGTCAGTCCAGACCAGAGCCTGTTCCTCCTGGAGAGATCTGCAGTCAGTCCAGACCAGAGCCTGTTCCTCCTGGAGAGATCTGCAGTCAGTCCAGACCAGAGCCTGTTCCTCCTGGAGAGATCTGCAGTCAGTCCAGACCAGAACCTGTTCCTCCTGGAGAGATCTGCAGTCAGTCCTGACCAGAACCTGTTCCTCCTGGAGAGATCTGCAGTCAGTCCAGACCAGAGCCTGTTCCTCCTGGAGAGATCTGCAGTCAGTCCAAACCAGAGCCTGTTCCTCCTGGAGAGATCTGCAGTCAGTCCAGACCAGAGCCTGTTCCTCCTGGAGAGATCTGCAGTCAGTCCAGACCAGAGCCTGTTCCTCCTAGAGAGATCTGCAGTCAGTCCAGACCAGAGCCTGTTCCTCCTGGAGAGATCTGCAGTCAGTCCAAACCAGAGCCTGTTCCTCCTGGAGAGATCTGCAGTCAGTCCAGACCAGAGCCTGTTCCTCCTGGAGAGATCTGCAGTCAGTCCAAACCAGAGCCTGTTCCTCCTGGAGAGATCTGCAGTCAGTCCAAACCAGAGCCTGTTCCTTCTGGAGAGATCTGCAGTCAGTCCAAACCAGAGCCTGTTCCTCCTGGAGAGATCTGCAGTCAGTCCAGACCAGAGCCTGTTCCTCCTGGAGAGATCTGCAGTCAGTCCAAACCAGAGCCTGTTCCTCCTGGAGAGATCTGCAGTCAGTCCTGACCAGAACCTGTTCCTCCTGGAGAGATCTGCAGTCAGTCCAGACCAAAGCCTGTTCCTCCTGGAGAGATCTGCAGTCAGTCCAGACCAGAGCCTGTTCCTCCTGGAGAGATCTGCAGTCAGTCCAGACCAGAGCCTGTTCCTCCTGGAGAGATCTGCAGTCAGTCCAAACCAGAGCCTATTCCTCCTGGAGAGATCTACAGTCAGTCCAGACCAGAGCCTGTTCCTCCTGGAGAGATCTGCAGTCAGTCCAGACCAGAGCCTGTTCCTCCTGGAGAGATCTGCAGTCAGTCCAAACCAGAGCCTGTTCCTCCTGGAGAGATCTGCAGTTAGTCCTGACCAGAACCTGTTCCTCCTGGAGAGATCTGCAGTCAGTCCAGACCAAAGCCTGTTCCTCCTGGAGAGATCTGCAGTCAGTCCAGACCAGAGCCTGTTCCTCCTGGAGAGATCTGCAGTCAGTCCAGACCAGAGCCTGTTCCTCCTGGAGAGATCTGCAGTCAGTCCAAACCAGAGCCTATTCCTCCTGGAGAGATCTACAGTCAGTCCAGACCAGAGCCTGTTCCTCCTGGAGAGATCTGCAGTCAGTCCAGACCAGAGCCTGTTCCTCCTGGAGAGATCTGCAGTCAGTCCAGACCAGAGCCTGTTCCTCCTGGAGAGATCTACAGTCAGTCCAGACCAGAGCCTGTTCCTCCTGGAGAGATCTACAGTCAGTCCAGACCAGAGCCTGTTCCTCCTGGAGAGATCTGCAGTCAGTCCAGACCAGAGCCTGTTCCTCCTGGAGAGATCTGCAGTCAGTCCAGACCAGAGCCTGTTCCTCCTGGAGAGATCTGCAGTCAGTCCAGACCAGAGCTTGTTCCTCCTGGAGAGATCTGCAGTCAGTCCAGACCAGAACCTGTTACTCCTGGAGAGATCTGCAGTCAGTCCAGACCAGAACCTGTTCCTCCTGGAGAGATCTGCAGTCAGTCCAGACCAGAGCCTGTTCCTCCTGGAGAGATCTGCAGTCAGTCCAGACCAGAGCCTGTTCCTCCTGGAGAGATCTGCAGTCAGTCCAGACCAGAGCCTGTTCCTCCTGGAGAGATCTGCAGTCAGTCCAGACCAGAACCTGTTCCTCCTGGAGAGATCTGCAGTCAGTCCAGACCAGAGCCTGTTCCTCCTGGAGAGATCTGCAGTCAGTCCAGACCCGAACCTGTTCCTCCTGGAGAGATCTGCAGTCAGTCCAAACCAGAGCCTGTTCCTCCTGGAGAGATCTGCAGTCAGTCCAGACCAAAGCCTGTTCCTCCTGGAGAGATCTGCAGACAGTCCAGACCAGAGCCTGTTCCTCCTGGAGAGATCTGCAGTCAGTCCAGACCCGAACCTGTTCCTCCTGGAGAGATCTGCAGTCAGTCCAGACCAGAGCCTGTTCCTCCTGGAGAGATCTGCAGTCAGTCCAGACCAGAACCTGTTCCTCCTGGAGAGATCTACAGTCAGTCCAAACCAGAGCCTGTTCCTCCTGGAGAGATCTGCAGTCAGTCCAGACCAGAGCCTGTTCCTCCTGGAGAGATCTGCAGTCAGTCCAGACCCAAACCTGTTCCTCCTGGAGAGATCTGCAGTCAGTCCAGACCAGAACCTGTTCCTCCTGGAGAGATCTGCAGTCAGTCCAGACCAGAGCCTGTTCCTCCTGGAGAGATCTGCAGTCAGTCCAGACCAGAACCTGTTCCTCCTGGAGAGATCTGCAGTCAGTCCAGACCAGAGCCTGTTCCTCCTGGAGAGATCTGCAGTCAGTCCAGACTAGAGCCTGTTCCTCCTGGAGAGATCTGCAGTCAGTCCAGACCAGAGCCTGTTCCTCCTGGAGAGATCTGCAGTCAGTCCAGACCAGAACCTGTTCCTCCTGGAGAGATCTGCAGTCAGTCCAGACCAGAGCCTGTTCCTCCTGGAGAGATCTGCAGTCAGTCCAGACCAGAGCCTGTTCCTCCTGGAGAGATCTGCAGTCAGTCCAGACCCGAACCTGTTCCTCCTGGAGAGATCTGCAGTCAGTCCAAACCAGAGCCTGTTCCTCCTGGAGAGATCTGCAGTCAGTCCAGACTAGAGCCTGTTCCTCCTGGAGAGATCTGCAGTCAGTCCAGACCAGAGCCTGTTCCTCCTGGAGAGATCTGCAGTCAGTCCAGACCAGAGCCTGTTCCTCCTGGAGAGATCTGCAGTCAGTCCAGACCAGAACCTGTTCCTCCTGGAGAGATCTGCAGTCAGTCCAGACCAGAGCCTGTTCCTCCTGGAGAGATCTACAGTCAGTCCAGACCAGAGCCTGTTCCTCCTGGAGAGATCTGCAGTCAGTCCAGACCCGAACCTGTTCCTCCTGGAGAGATCTGCAGTCAGTCCAAACCAGAGCCTGTTCCTCCTGGAGAGATCTGCAGTCAGTCCAGACCAAAGCCTGTTCCTCCTGGAGAGATCTGCAGTCAGTCCAGACCAGAGCCTGTTCCTCCTGGAGAGATCTGCAGTCAGTCCAGACCCGAACCTGTTCCTCCTGGAGAGATCTGCAGTCAGTCCAAACCAGAGCCTGTTCCTCCTGGAGAGATCTACAGTCAGTCCAGACCAGAGCCTGCTCCTCCTGGAGAGATCTACAGTCAGTCCAGACCAGAGCCTGTTCCTCCTGGAGAGATCTACAGTCAGTCCAGACCAGAGCCTGTTCCTCCTGGAGAGATCTGCTGTCAGTCCAGACCAGAGCCTGTTCCTCCTGGAGAGATCTGCAGTCAGTCCAGACCAGAGCCTGTTCCTCCTGGAGAGATCTGCAGTCAGTCCAAACCAGAGCTTGTTCCTCCTGGAGAGATCTGCAGTCAATCCAGACCAGAACCTGTTCCTCCTGGAGAGATCTGCAGTCAGTCCAGACCAGAACCTGTTCCTCCTGGAGAGATCTGCAGTCAGTCCAGACCAGAGCCTGTTCCTCCTGGAGAGATCTGCAGTCAGTCCAGACCAGAGCCTGTTCCTCCTGGAGAGATCTGCAGTCAGTCCAGACCAGAGCCTTTTCCTCCTGGAGAGATCTGCAGTCAGTCCAGACCAGAGCCTGTTCCTCCTGGAGAGATCTGCAGTCAGTCCAGACCAGAGCCTGTTCCTCCTGGAGAGATCTGCAGTCAGTCCAGACCCGAACCTGTTCCTCCTGGAGAGATCTGCAGTCAGTCCAAACCAGAGCCTGTTCCTCCTGGAGAGATCTGCAGTCAGTCCAGACCAAAGCCTGTTCCTCCTGGAGAGATCTGCAGTCAGTCCAGACCAGAGCCTGTTCCTCCTGGAGAGATCTGCAGTCAGTCCAGACCCGAACCTGTTCCTCCTGGAGAGATCTGCAGTCAGTCAAGACCAGAGCCTGTTCCTCCTGGAGAGATCTGCAGTCAGTCCAGACCAGAACCTGTTCCTCCTGGAGAGATCTGCAGTCAGTCCAGACCAAAGCCTGTTCCTCCTGGAGAGATCTGCAGTCAGTCCAGACCAGAGCCTGTTCCTCCTGGAGAGATCTGCAGTCAGTCCAGACCAAAGCCTGTTCCTCCTGGAGAGATCTGCAGTCAGTCCAAACCAAAGCCTGTTCCTCCTGGAGAGATCTGCAGTCAGTCCAGACCAGAGCCTGTTCCTCCTGGAGAGATCTGCAGTCAGTCCAGACCCGAACCTGTTCCTCCTGGAGAGATCTGCAGTCAGTCCAGACCAGAGCCTGTTCCTCCTGGAGAGATCTGCAGTCAGTCCAGACCAGAACCTGTTCCTCCTGGAGAGATCTGCAGTCAGTCCAGACCAAAGCCTGTTCCTCCTGGAGAGATCTGCAGACAGTCCAGACCAGAGCCTGTTCCTCCTGGAGAGATCTGCAGTCAGTCCAGACCAAAGCCTGTTCCTCCTGGAGAGATCTGCAGTCAGTCCAAACCAGAGCCTGTTCATCCTGGAGAGATCTGCAGTCAGTCCAGACCAGAGCCTGTTCCTCCTGGAGAGATCTGCAGTCAGTCCAGACCCGAACCTGTTCCTCCTGGAGAGATCTGCAGTCAGTCCAGACCAGAGCCTGTTCCTCCTGGAGAGATCTGCAGTCAGTCCAAACCAGAGCCTGTTCCTCCTGGAGAGATCTGCAGTCAGTCCAGACCAGAACCTGTTCCTCCTGGAGAGATCTGCAGTCAGTCCAAACCAGAGCCTGTTCCTCCTGGAGAGATTTGCAGTCAGTCCAAACCAGAGCCTGTTCCTCCTGGAGAGATCTGCAGTCAGTCCAGACCAGAGCCTGTTCCTCCTGGAGAGATCTGCAGTCAGTCCAAACCAGAGCCTGTTCCTCCTGGAGAGATCTGCAGTCAGTCCAGACCCGAACCTGTTCCTCCTGGAGAGATCTGCAGTCAGTCCAAACCAGAGCCTGTTCCTCCTGGAGAGATTTGCAGTCAGTCCAAACCAGAGCCTGTTCCTCCTGGAGAGATCTGCAGTCAGTCCAGACCAGAGCCTGTTCCTCCTGGAGAGATCTGCAGTCAGTCCAAACCAGAGCCTGTTCCTCCTGGAGAGATCTGCAGTCAGTCCAGACCCGAACCTGTTCCTCCTGGAGAGATCTGCAGTCAGTCCAGACCAGAACCTGTTCCTCCTGGAGAGATCTGCAGTCAGTCCAGACCCGAACCTGTTCCTCCTGGAGAGATCTGCAGTCAGTCCAGACCAGAGCCTGTTCCTCCTGGAGAGATCTGCAGTCAGTCCAGACCAGAGCCTGTTCCTCCTGGAGAGATCTGCAGTCAGTCCAGACCCGAACCTGTTCCTCCTGGAGAGATCTGCAGTCAGTCCAGACCAGAACCTGTTCCTCCTGGAGAGATCTGCAGTCAGTCCAGACCAGAGCCTGTTCCTCCTGGAGAGATCTGCAGTCAGTCCAGACCAGAGCCTGTTCGTCCTGGATAGATCTGCAGTCAGTCCAGACCAGAGCCTGTTCCTCCTGGAGAGATCTGCAGTCAGTCCAGACCAGAGCCTGTTCCTCCTGGAGAGATTTGCAGTCAGTCCAGACCAGAACCTGTTCCTCCTGGAGAGATCTGCAGTCAGTCCAGACCAAAGCCTGTTCCTCCTGGAGAGATCTGCAGTCAGTCCAGACCAGAGCCTGTTCCTCCTGGAGAGATTTGTAGTCAGTCCAGACCCGAACCTGTTCCTCCTGGAGAGATCTGCAGTCAGTCCAGACCAAAGCCTGTTCCTCCTGGAGAGATCTGCAGTCAGTCCAAACCAGAACCTGTTCCTCCTGGAGAGATCTGCAGTCAGTCCAGACCAGAACCTGTTCCTCCTGGAGAGATCTGCAGTCAGTCCAGACCAGAACCTGTTCCTCCTGGAGAGATCTGCAGTCAGTCCAGACCAGAACCTGTTCCTCCTGGAGAGATCTGAAGTCAGTCCAGACCAGAGCCTGTTCCTCCTGGAGAGATCTACAGTCAGTCCAAACCAGAGCCTGTTCCTCCTGGAGAGATCTGCAGTCAGTCCAGACCAGAGCCTGTTCCTGGAGGTTGAAGAGCCCTGCTCTAGACTGTCCAGTTCTATCAAGAGGTTTGCTTTTCAACAGCCGACTGACAATTAAACAGACAAAGGTCATTTGATCATAATTATCAAAGATTTGCAGTAAATCGTTTATTGAATTTAGTGGGGCGGTTCAAGACAGCGTTTATTAAAGACAGATAACAGAGGCTTCAGAAAGTATTCACACCTCTTGACTTTTTCCACATGTTGTTGTGTAACAGCCTGAATTTAAAATGGATTACATTAATATGTTGTGTCACTGGCCTACTATACACAATACGCCATAATGTCAAAGTGGAATTATGTTTTTAGAAATGTTTTGGAATTAATCAAATTAAAAGCAGAAATGTCTTGCGTGAATAAGTATTCAACCTCTTTGTTATGGCAAGCCTAAATAAGTTCAGGAGTAAACATTTGCTTAACAAGTCACATCATAAGTTGCATGGACTCTCTCTGTGTGCAATAATAGTGTTTAACATGATCTTAAATGACTACCTCATCTCTATACCCAATACATACAAATAATTGTAAGGTCCTTCAGTCGAGCAGTGAATTTCAAACACAGAATCAACCACAAAGATCAGGGAGGTTTTCCAATGCCTCGCAAAGAAGGTCACCTATTGGCAGAAGGGTAAAATAAAAAAGCAGACATTAAATATCCCTTTGAGCATGGTGAAGTTATTAATTACACTTTGGATGGTGTATCAATACACCCAGTCACTACAAAGATACAGGTGTTCTTCCTAACTCAGTTGCCGGAGAGGAAGGAAACCATTCAGGGATTTCACCATAAGGCCAATTGTGTCTTTAAAACAGTTCCAGAGTATAATGGCTGTGATAGGAGAAAACTGAGGAGGGATCAACAACATTGTAGTTACTCCACAATAATAACCTAATTGACAGAGTGAAACGAAGGAAGCCTGTACAGAATAAAAAATATTCCAAAACATGCATCCTGTTTGCAACAAGGCACTAAAGTAATACTGAAAAACATTTGACAAAGCAATTCACATTTTGTCCTGAATACAAAGTGTTATTTTTGGGGCAAATACAACACATTTCTGAGTACCACTCTTCATATTTTCAATTATACTGGTGGCTGCATCATGTTATGGGTATGCTTGTATTTGTTATGGACTGGGGAGTTTTTCTAGATAAAAAATAAATGGAATGGAGCTAAGCACAGGCAATACCCTAGAGGAAAAGATGGTCCAGTCTGCTTTCTACCAGACACTGGGAGATGAATTCACCTTTCAGCAGGACAATAACCTAAAACACAAGGCCAAATCTACATTGGAGTCGCTTGCCAAGACGACATTGAATGTTCCTGAGTGGCGTAGTTACAGTTTTGACTTAAATTGGCTTGAAAATCTATGGCTAGACTTGAAAAATGGCTGTCAATGATCAACAACCAACTTGACAGAGATTGAAGTTTTTGTTTTGTATTAATAATAAGCAAATATTGTACCATCCAGGTGTGCAACGCTCTAAGAGACTTACCCAGAAAGACTCACAGCTGTAATTGATGCCAAAGGTGATTCTAACATGTACTGACGGAGGGGTGTGAATACTTATGTTAATGGAGTATTTATGTATTTAATTTTCAATACATTTGCAAACATTTCTAAAAACATGTTTTCACTTTGTCATTATGAGGTATTGTGTGTAGATGGGTGAGAAAACAAATCAATTGAATGAATTTTGAATTCAACATACGTAACATAACAACATAGGTTAAGGGGAATGAATACATTCTGAAGGCACTGTACATCCATCCACTTCCATCCTTCCATCCATCCATCCATCCATTTCCATCCATCCACTTCCATCCATCCATCCATCCACTTCCATCCATCAATCCATCCATCCACTTCAATCCATCCTTCCATCCATCCATCCTTCCATCCATCCATCCATCCACTTCCATCCATCCATCCACTTCCATCCATCCATCCATCCATCCATCCATCCATCCATCCATCCATCCACTTCCATCCATCCACTTCCATCCATCCATCCATCCATCCATCCACTTCCATCCATCCACTTCCATCCATCCATCCATCCACTTCCATCCACTTCCATCCATCCATCCATCCATCCATCCATCCACTTCCATCCATCCTTCCATCCATCCTTCCATCCATCCTTCCATCCACTTCCATCCATCCATCCATCCACTTCCATCCATCCACTTCCTTCCATCCATCCACTTCCATCCACTTCCATCCATCCATCCTTCCATCCATCCATCCATCCACTTCCATCCATCCATCATTCCATCCACTTCCATCCATCCACCCATCCATCCACTTCCATCCATCCACTTCCATCCATCCATCCATTTCCATCCATCCATCATTCCATCCACTTCCATCCATCCATCCATCCACTTCCATCCATCCATCCATCCCTACACTTCCATCCATCCACTTCCATCCATCCATCCATCCACTTCCATCCATCCATCCATCATTCCATCCACTTCCATCCATCCATCCATCCACTTCCATCCATCCATCCATCCACTTCCATCCATCCATCATTCCATCCACTTCCATCCACTTCCATCCATCCATCCATCCACTTCCATCCATCCATCATTCCATCCACTTCCA
The DNA here is from genome assembly GCF_045791955.1 of Oncorhynchus clarkii lewisi. NCBI lineage: Eukaryota > Metazoa > Chordata > Actinopteri > Salmoniformes > Salmonidae > Oncorhynchus > Oncorhynchus clarkii. The sequence goes on along the minus strand of NC_092158.1, from coordinate 9,664,354 downwards.
TCCATCCATCCATCCACTTCCATCCATCCATCCACTTCCATCCATCCATCCACTTCCATCCATCCATCCATCCATCCATCCATCCATCCACTTCCATCCATCCATCCATCCATCCATCCACTTCAATCCATCCTTCCATCCATCCTTCCATCCATCCTTCCATCCACTTCCATCCATCCATCCATCCACTTCCATCCATCCACTTCCTTCCATCCATCCACTTCCATCCACTTCCATCCATCCATCCTTCCATCCATCCATCCATCCACTTCCATCCATCCATCATTCCATCCACTTCCATCCATCCACCCATCCATCCACTTCCATCCATCCATCCATCCATCCACTTCCATCCATCCATCCACTTCCATCCATCCATCCATCCACTTCCATCCATCCATCCATTTCCATCCATCCATCATTCCATCCACTTCCATCCATCCATCCATCCATCCATCCATCCATCCACTTCCATCCATCCATCCATCCCTACACTTCCATCCATCCACTTCCATCCATCCATCCATCCACTTCCATCCATCCATCCATCATTCCATCCACTTCCATCCATCCATCCATCCACTTCCATCCATCCATCCATCCACTTCCATCCATCCATCATTCCATCCACTTCCATCCACTTCCATCCATCCATCCATCCACTTCCATCCATCCATCATTCCATCCACTTCCATCCATCCATCCATCCACTTCCATCCATCCATCCACTTCCATCCATCCATCCATCCATCCACTTCCATCCATCCATCCACTTCCATCCATCCATCATTCCATCCACTTCCATCCATCCAATTATCCACTTCCATCCATCCATCCACTTCCATCCATCCATCATTCCATCCACTTCCATCCACTTCCATCCATCCATCCACTTCCATCCATCCATCCATCCACTTCCATCCATCCATCCATCCATCCATCCATCCATCCACTTCCATCCATCCATCCATCCATCCTTCCATCCATCCATCCATCCATCCATCCATCCATCCTTCCTTCCTTCCTTCCATCCATCCATCCATCCATCCATCCATCCATCCATCCATCCTTCCATCCATCCATCCTTATGGTTATATCCTGGGGTTATATCCTGCCTGGTTGACCTTGTCCGGGGGTATCGTCGGATGGGGCCACAGTGTCTCCTGACCCCTCCTGTCTCAGCCTCCAGTATTTATGCTGCAGTAGTTTATGTGTCGGGGGGCTAGGGTCAATTTGTTATATCTGGAGTACTTCTCCTGTCCTATCCGGTGTCCTGTGTGAATTTATGTATGCTCTCTCTAATTCTCTCTCTCGGAGGAGGAGGACCTGAGCCCTAGGACCATGCCTCAGGACTACCTGACCTGATGATTCCTTGATGTCCCCAGTCCACCTGGCCGTACTGCTGCTCCAGTTTCAACTGTTCTGCCTGCGGCTATGGAACCCTGACCTGTTCACCGGACGTGCTACCTGTCCCAGACCTGCTGTTTTCAACTCTCTAGAGACAGCAGGAGCGGTAGGGATACTCTGAATGATCGGCTATGAAAAGCCAACTGACATTTACTCCTGAGGTGCTGACCTGTTGCACCCTCGACAATCACTGTGAATATTATTATTTGACCCTGCTGGTCATTTATGAACATTTGAACATCTTGGCCATGTTCTGTTATAATCTCCACCCGGCACAGCCAGAAGAGGACTGGCCACCCCTCATAGCCTGGTTCCTCTCTAGGTTTCTTCCTAGGTTCTGGCCTTTCTAGGGAGTTTTTCCTAGCCACTGTGTTTCTACACCTGCATTGCTTGTTGTTTGGGGTTTTAGGCTGGGTTTCTGTACAGCACTTTGAGATATCAGCTGATGTAAGAAGGGCTTTATAAATACATTTGATTTGATCCTTCCTTCCTTCCTTCCTTCCTTCCATTCTTCCTTCCATCCTTCCTTCCATCCTGCCATCCAACTATCCATTCTTCTTTCCTTCCTTCCATCCATCCATCCTTCCTTCCTTCCTTCCTTCCTTCCTTCCTTCCTTCCTTCCTTCCTTCCTTCCTTCCTTCCTTCCTTCCTTCCTTCCTTCCATCCATCCTGCCATCCAACTATCCATTCTTCCATTCTTCCCTATAATAGACTGGAGCATCTTAGCTCTAATTATAGATGATCTAATTGATATTTCCTTTATATTTTCGTGATCAGGGAGTGATGCAGTAAACAATTAGGCCAATAAAAACAAAAACACTGTGAGGTGTAATATGTTTACCAAAGGGCCAATATGATTAGTATTTCACACAGCTGGAAGCAATTGACGCCACAGGTTAGAATCACAAGTATACGTAGTTAATCCGGTAATCAGTATCAATCATGTGCATTTTCGTTTCTGTCGTTCACTTAGCTGGTTTGTATTCAATAGCATCATTGAGGAAGCCTTGTCCCATTCTGTAAATGCTGTACCTAACTCAGGGTTGGGGTCATTTCCATTTAAATTCAGTCAATTTAAGAAGAAATTTGGAATTGGAATGGCAGTTTACTTCCTGAATTGATTAAATTGAAATGGAATTGAGCCCAACCCGGACAAGCTACGACACATAAAGTACAGGCTTGGGGCAGGCTACCAGAACGGTCTTCATCTTAGACACAGAACAGACAGAGCTAATGAAGGGGAAATGGAAGTGTATGAATACTGTACCTTAGTTTACCTGTAAGGAACACACACCTGACAAAAGGCTATTTTCACATCCAGGACAGGTTCACTGCAGTAATAGAAGAAATCCCTCCTCATAAATACCTGCAAGACACAAACAGAGAGAGGGAAGAGGCTAGAGTTTAGAGGCTAGAAATGAGAGGTTAGAAATTAGAGGTTAGAGTCTAGAAATTAGAAGTTAGAGGTTATAGGGCTAGCTCTCTAGAGGCTAGAGTTGAGAGGCTAGAGTTGAGAGGCTAGAGTTTAGAGGCTAGAGGTTAGACATTAGAGTCTAGAAATGAGAAGTTAGAGTTTATAGGGCTAGCTCTCTAGAGATTGGAGGCTAGAGGTTAGAGGATGGAGATTGGAGGTTTATTTCTTTATTCACTACTGGGTAGGTTGTCTGAGAACACATCCTTACAGGAAGAACCTGGAACAGAGGTTGCAAGGGAGAGGATAGCCTGTCTAGAGACTGAATATTTAGACCGCTGGTCACAGATCTGTTTTAGCTGTACAGCCATCTACTATAGATAGGTTAGAGTTTAGAGTTTAGAGGCTAGAGGTCAGAGGTTTGAGTCCAGAGGTCAGAGGTTAGAGATCAGAGAGTGGTTGCTACCTAAGGTTTCTGTGGGAATGTGGTGGAGCTTGTCTGGGTCGTATAGTAGATACTGAGCCTTCCAAAAAAGTAAAGACTACAGCTGCGCCAAGATGACCTCAAAAACTTCCTAATTGACTGACTGACGTAGCTTACACCTCAGTCCCTGAGGTTTGTGAACATTCATTGATTGATCACCACAATGAACCCTTTAACAGACCATCAGACCCCCAAGAAAGTGTCACGCCCTGGTCTTAGTATTTTGTGTTTTCTTTATTATTTTGGTCAGGCCAGGGTGTGACATGGGTATTTATGTGGTGTGTTTTGTCTAGGGTTTTTTTGTAGGTTATGGGATTGTGGTTAGTGAAGTAGTCTAGGAAAGTCTAATGGTTACCTGGAGTGGTTCTCAATCAGAGGCAGGTGTTTATTGTTGTCTCTGATTGGGAACCATATTTAGGCAGCCATATTCTTTAGGTATTTCGTGGGTGATTGTTTCCTGTCTCTGTCTTTGTTGCACCAGATAGGGCTGTTTCAGTTTTTCACGGTTCTTGTTTTGTATATTGTTCATTTTTCATATTTTATTAAAGATGTCTAAAGATAACCACGCTTTACCAGAAGAAAACTGTAACAGAAAGCCAAGCAGCTCCAGACCTGTCCTTGTCCCAACCCACTACCTCACTACCTCCACCAATGGGCAATGAAAATAAAGTGCAGCAGTACTACACTCAAAAACAGACAGGTTCAATATTTCACACTGTGGTAAATACATAACTTAAGATCTGAATACATATGAGATGAGCTCCGGCTCAGATGCCGAGTACTGAAATATATTGTAGAAACTCTTCAGAAATAAAGACAATGCACAGTATACAAATATTTAGACAAGAAAGACTTGGCCCCAGCAGTTCTAGGGCTCTCAAGAGTACAATTTGATGTCTGGCAGCAAGACAAAAAAAAATGAATAAATGTCTGGATCACTCCTATATCTTAATCTAGTATAATGGATCACGACTACTGTACAGGAGACATGAGCAGTCAGAAAACAATCTGAGATGGCCTGATGAAATACAGTTTGAGGGCCTGATGAAATACAGTTTGAGGGCCTGATGAAATACAGTTTGAGGGCCTGATGAAATACAGTTTGAGGGCCTGATGAAATACAGTTTGAGGGCCTGATGAGATACAGTTTGAGGGCCTGATGAAATACAGTTTGAGGGCCTGATGAGATACAGTCTGAGGGCCTGATGAAATACAGTCTGAGGGCCTGATGAGATACAGTTTGATGGGTATAGTTTTTTAATCCACAGTGGAGTGCAGTGGGATTCAAATGTATTTCATGTAATACAAAGGGTTCCTTTGTATTACATGAAAAGCATGAAAAGACATGAAAAGCCTTCTAAGAATAGCTAGATGGTGACATTCAGGAGTCAGACAATATGCTAATATGTTGACTGCTTCCTGGTATATGCTGTAGGCGTATTTGTCTCCCCCACCTCACCCCCTGTGCGGAAACCAAGAACTAAGTCCCAAATGGCACCCTATTCCCTACATAGTGCACTACTTTTGACCAGAGTCCTATGGGCCCTAGTCTAAAGTAGTGCACCAGATAGGGAATAGGGTACAATTTGGAACACAAGCAGACAGCGTAAGACTTCTTTTTTTTTTTTATATACATTCAGAAAACTATTCCAGAAAAGGTTCTTTATATTTCAGACATTATGAAACATTCAGACAGCACCAACCAATTAAAAAATGGAAGATGCTCGAATATTACTCAGTGTCATTCTCAATAGTGAGGGTTGTCATTCTCAATAGTGAGGGTTGTCATTCTCAGTAGTGAAAGGGGAAGAGAGAGGGGGAGTTGGGATAGTGGGAGGGGAAGAGAGAGGGGGAGTTGGGATAGTGGGAGGGGAAGAGAGAGGGGGAGTTGGGATAGTGGGACAGGAAGAGAGAGGAGGGAGTTGGGATAGTGGGAGGGGGAGAGAGAGGAGGGAGTTGGGATAGTGGGAGGGGGAGAGAGAGAGGGGATTGTTAGGGAGAGGGTAAGGGTAAGGGAGATGGGGAGTGGGAGGGATAGGAGAAGGGAGGCGAGGTAAGAATTAAGGGATGAGAAAGGGATGACTCTCCAATGACTCTGTCTCTCTTATACAGTGAGAAAGAGATGACCATGTCTCTGTCCCTCCTATACAGTATCTGGGTCAGCCCCTGAAAGCCATGTTCTTTCAGCAGGAGTCACACCATGGAAATAGGATGACATTTATGAATGAATAGATTACGCAAAGAGAGTCATTCTATATCTATGAATCACAAGTAATGAAACGGTTTTCCTGGGCAAGTATTGTTCCATGAAGTACATCACAACACAATATAACACAACACAATACAATACAACACAATATAACACAACACAATACTATATAATACACTACAACACAATATAACACAACACAATATAACACAACACAATATAACACAACACAATACTATATAATACATTACAACACAGTATAACACAACACAATATAATACAACACAATATAACACAACACAATATAACACAACACAATATAACACAACACAATACTATATAATACATTACAACACAATATAACACAACACAATATAATACAACACAATATAACACAACACAATATAACACAACACAATATAACACAACACAATACTATATAATACATTACAACACAATATAACACAACACAATATAACACAACACAATATAACACAACACAATATAACACAACACAATATAACACAACACAATATAACACAACACAATACTATTTAATACATTACAACACAATACAACACAATATAACACAACACAATATAACACAACACAATATAACACAACACAATATAACACAACACAATATAACACAACACAACACAATACTATTTAATACACTACAACACAATATAATACAACACAATATAATACAACACAATATAACACAACACAATATAACACAACACAATACTATATAATACATTACAACACAATATAACACAACACAATACTATTTAATACATTACAACACAATACAACACAATATAACACAACACAATACTATATAATACACTACAACACAATATAACACAACACAATATAACACAACACAATATAACACAACACAATATAACACAACACAATATAACACAACACAATATAACACAACACAATACTATTTAATACATTACAACACAATACAACACAATATAACACAACACAATATAACACAACACAATATAACACAACACAATACTATTTAATACATTACAACACAATACAACACAATATAACACAACACAATATAACACAACACAATATAACACAACACAATATAACACAACACAACACAATACTATTTAATACACTACAACACAATATAATACAACACAATATAATACAACACAATATAACACAACACAATATAACACAACACAATACTATATAATACATTACAACACAATATAACACAACACAATACTATTTAATACATTACAACACAATACAACACAATATAACACAACACAATACTATATAATACACTACAACACAATATAATACAACACAATATAACACAACACAATATAACACAACACAATATAACACAACACAATATAACACAACACAATATAACACAACACAATACTATTTAATACATTACAACACAATACAACACAATATAACACAACACAATATAACACAACACAATATAACACAACCCAATACTATTTAATACATTACAACACAATACAACACAATATAACACAACACAATATAACACAACACAATATAACACAACACAATATAACACAACACAACACAATACTATTTAATACACTACAACACAATATAATACAACACAATATAATACAACACAATATAACACAACACAATATAACACAACACAACACAATACTATTTAATACACTACAACACAATATAATACAACACAATATAACACAACACAATATAACACAACACAATATAATACATTACAACACAATACAACACAATATAATACAACACAATATAATACAACACAATACTATACAACACAATATAACACAACACAATATAATACATTACAACACAATATAACACAACACAATATAATACATTACAACACAATATAACACAACACAATATAACACAACACAATATAATACATTACAACACAATACAACACAATATAATACAACACAATATAATACAACACAATACTATACAACACAATATAATACAACACAATACTATACAACACAATATAATACAACACAATACTATACAACACAATATAATACAACACAATACTATACAACACAATATAATACAACACAATACTATACAACACAATATAATACAACACAACACAATACAATACAACACAACATACAACACAATATAATACAATACAATATAATACAACACAATACTATACAACACAACACAATACAATACAACACAACACACAACATACAATACAATACAATGCTCTGAAGTCCTGTGCTTTGGACACTGGATATCTGTGTTCAGGTGTGGGGAGGAGGACTTTACTATTGTTGTTGTAGATGTGACACAGAGCACACAAGCCATTTCACAACGTGCAGTGGGTTAGAAATTGCACATTGCCTGAATGAGAGGAATTAACATGTCCAAACAGTGTATTTAACCTGGCATCCTATTATCACCCAACAGTATTTGTTTTTCATCTCGGTCAACATTGACATTGACATACCGCAGCGCAGGTAGATCTCCAGATGCACAATCACAGCCATCTGTAGACATAGGAAATTAAAACTCTGATGGCAATGACTGTCACAATGGTAGTCACAATGACTGTCACAATGGTAGTCACAATGACTGTCACAATGGTAGTCACAATGACTGTCACAATGGTAGTCACAATGGTAGTCACAATGACTGTCACAATGGTAGTCACAATGGCAGTCACAATGGTAGTCACAATGACTGTCACAATGGTAGTCACAATGGTTGTCACAATGACTGTCACAATGACTGTCACAATGGTAGTCACAATGACTGTCACAATGGTAGTCACAATGGTAGTCACAATGACAGTCACAATGGTAGTCACAATGACTGTCACAATGACTGTCACAATGGTAGTCACAATGACTGTCACAATGGTAGTCACAATGACTGTCACAATGACAGTCACAATGACTGTCACAATGGCAGTCACAATGACTGTCACAATGGCAGTCACAATGACTGTCACAATGGCAGTCACAATGGCAGTCACAATGACTGTCACAATGGTAGTCACAATGACTGTCACAATGGTAGTCACAATGACAGTCACAATGGTAGTCACAATGACTGTCACAATGACTGTCACAATGGTAGTCACAATGACTGTCACAATGGTAGTCACAATGACTGTCACAATGGTAGTCACAATGACTGTCACAATGGCAGTCACAATGACTGTCACAATGGCAGTCACAATGACTGTCACAATGGCAGTCACAATGACTGTCACAATGGCAGTCACAATGGCAGTCACAATGACTGTCACAATGGTAGTCACAATGACAGTCACAATGGCAGTCACAATGACAGTCACAATGGTCATCTATGAGTATGACTTCCTGAGGGACGGGCATCCAACTCCATGATTCTCTGAAATGACAGTAAATACTGTAATTGCTGTATAGTAAAGTTCACTGGCAACATCAATGAGTCTCTAATGTTTCTAGAATGGAATGCTAGAACGTGACTTACTTGCACATATTCCTACTGTTTATCCTTCACTCTTTGGTGATTCCTTTCAAATGGGACTCTGTAGATGTGCTTCATCTGGAGATGTTGTTTTTTTAAGGATGAGGGGCTGGGGTTGATAAGCTCACTGTGATGTTGTGGGAGATGGTGTTTGTTAAGGATGAGGGGCTGTGGTTGATAAGCTCACTGTGATGTTGTGGGAGATGGTGTTTGTTAAGGATGAGGGGCTGTGGTTGATAAGCTCACTGTGATGTTGTGGGAGATGGTGTTTGTTAAGGATGAGGGGCTGGGGTTGATAAGCTCACTATGATGTTGTGGGAGATGGTGTTTGTTAAGGATGAGGGGCTGGGGTTGATAAGCTCACTATGATGTTGTGGGAGATGGTGTTTGTTAAGGATGAGGGGCTGGGGTTGATAAGCTCACTATGATGTTGTGGAAGATGGTGTTTGTTAAGGATGCAGGGCTGTGGTTGATAAGTCACTATGATGTTGTGGAAGATGGTGTTTGTTACGGATGAGGGGCTGTGGTTGATAAGCTCACTATGATGTTGTGGGAGATGGTGTTTGTTAAGGATGAGGGGCTGTGGTTGATAGGCTCACTATGGAAGGGTTTCCAATCATATGTTGTTGGATTTTCCACAGTCTTATGGCATTATTTTCAACTACCGTTTGGATAATGGCCGCTTCCTGTTTGTCTGGTAAACAGACGCGTTCTATCACCACGTACGTGGTGGTCGTCTTTCAGTTCTATAAAAACGAAATAGCACACAGTACAGTAAACACTACAGTAATACAGTATACAAGATAAACATGTTGCAAAGTCATATAGCTCCCAATTTCATATATACAGTAATACATGAACCATTTACTTTTACTTCCACTTACAGTTCCTATTGGAATCTACAGTTTTTATTGTGCTTCATGTTGTTCTACTCTCAAGTAGTAAAAGTAGTAGATTTTCAGTACATACCTATTCTCATTTTGGAACGTCCGGATGAAGGATGCTACGGTAGGGTGGCTTAGATTGGGCAGCACTCTCTGAACAGCCTCTCGAAAGGTCAAATCATGGTTGACCACATGTTCCACCATAGTCTCTTGAATTTCATCAGAGATTACAGAAATTCCTTGTTCTTGGTCCAACTCAACCTCTACCTCCACCTCACCTCCATCTCCACTTCCACCCCTCTCTGCCAAGTTTACTTTCACTCACCTGTGCACTCACCTGTGCACTCACCTGTGCACTCACCTGTGCACTCACCTGTGCACTCACCTGTGCACTCACCTGTGCACTCACCTGTGGCCTTTTTATCCATACCAAAGGTCTGATTGCAAAGTGAACATTATTATTAGTGTTTGAAGATAGAAAGTGATCAATTGGTAATCGATCTTAGCTTTTTGAACAGTGATGCTTTTCATTTGCACACAATACATTTTAGTTGGGAAGGTTGTGCCAAAGTTGAAGAATTGTGTGTTGTGTTTTGCCAAATGTTTGTACAATCTGAGTGTAAAGCAAGTCATGTGCCAGTAGTCTTGCAGATTTGGTGTATAGTTCTACTAAATGAGTTACAGGTTTGGGTCATTGTGCCTCATGGGCCAGTTTTAGAGTGTACACAATTGGGAAAAACTATAACTGGAAAAATTCAAACAGCTCAAACAACCACCTCTGTCTGAATCATGTTTACACTAATGCTGTACAAGGTAGTCTTGGGAGACATTCACTGGTACCAGAATCACATAGACAGATACAAAACAAATACTGAGATTAAGAGAGACAAAAAAGAGGCAGTAAAATAGAGAGAGAGAGAGAGAGACATAGATACATAGATACAGAGAGAGACAGGGAGAGAGAGAGAGAGTGAGAGAGATAGAGACATAGATACAGAGAGAGAGAGAGAGAGGGGGGGGGGGCTCTTATCATCCACAGTTCTGATAAAAGCTAAACCGATTGAGAATTTGTCATTGAGAGTCCCACCTTGCAAATGTGCTATTTCTCATCATTGACAGTTACTCAGACAGGATACTTGAACCTATCTACTGTATATAACTTGAATAAAGGTAGCCTGAATCAATGAAAAATATGTGTTCCTGTTACACTAACTACAGTGGCCATCGACATAGTGTACAGACTATGGCAATGTAAATAATACCATTTCTCAGATTTCATACAGGCCACTGGGCCTTCCTGGAAATGGTAGCTAGACCACTGGGCCTTCCTGGAAACGGTAGCTAGGCCACTGGGCCTTCCTGGAAACGGTAGCTAGACCACTTGGGCCTTCCTGGAAACGGTAGCTAGACCACTGGGCCTTCCTGGAAACGGTAGCTAGGCCACTGGGCCTTCCTGGAAACGGTAGCTAGGCCACTAGGCCTTCCTGGAAAAGGAAGCTAGGCCACTTGGGCCTTCCTGGAAACGGTAGCTAGGCCACTGGGCCTTCCTGGAAACAGTAGCTAGGCCACTGGGCCTTCCTGGAAAAGGTAGCTAGGCCACTTGGGCCTTCCTGGAAACGGTAGCTAGACCACTGGGCCTTCCTGGAAAAGGTAGCTAGGCCACTTGGGCCTACCTGGAAACGGTAGCTAGGCCACTGGGCCTTCTTGGAAGCGGTAGCTAGGCCACTAGGCCTTCCTGGAAAAGGAAGCTAGGCCACTTGAGCCTTCCTGGAAACGGTAGCTAGGCCACTGGGCCTTCCTGGAAACGGTAGCTAGACCACTTGGGCCTTCCTGGAAACGGTAGCTAGACCACTGGGCCTTCCTGGAAACGGTAGCTAGGCCACTGGGCCTTCTTGGAAGCGGTAGCTAGGCCACTAGGCCTTCCTGGAAAAGGAAGCTAGGCCACTTGAGCCTTCCTGGAAACGGTAGCTAGGCCACTGGGCTTTCCTGGAAACGGTAGCTAGGCCACTTTCTTCCTGGAAACGGTAGCTAGGTCACTGGGCCTTCCTGGACATGGTAGCTAGGCCACTGGGCCTTCCTGGAAATGGTAGCTAGGCCACTGGGCCTTCATGGAAACGGTAGTTAGGCCACTGGGCTTTCCTGGACAAGGCTCGAGCACTCACTGAACTGGATAAAACTGTGGCATCATAGGTTACGACAAAAGCATTGCTAAATGTATCTGCAGTCAGAGATACAAGGTATTGATAGCCAACATGATACGTGGATAAGTGAATGTATGGTGTAAACAGAACACACGCAAAGAGGTAGAATAGACACAAAAGCAGGAACTGTGGCTGCGGAGAAGACGAGCAAGTGAAGACTGAAGAGAAGGGTAGATGGAGGGGACAGATATCACTGAGTAAGATGGATGACAAGCTGTTCGCCTGCCGCCTCAGCAAAGATGATAACACACTCAGACCTGGGTTCAAATACTATTTGAAAACATTTCAGATACTGTACTTAATCTGGACTTGATTAAGCTTACCTGGCGCAATGGAACATATAGAATAGTCACAAACCCCGTCCATGTGGCACTCCAGGCAGACTTAACTAAACACTAAAAACATTTGAAAGATTTTAGATAGTATTTGAACCCAGGTCATACCACACCACAGTCTCGCTCCGAAGCAGAGACAGGATCCAGAATTAATGTTTCTGTAATAGTGGTGGGGCGTACAGAATCTTGAGCCTTGACTGTGGCTCAGTCCTATATTGAAAGAGGTGTCACCGATGCCCCTGGAGACAAATCATCCTTAATAAAAGATGGACACCCTCCTCTTCTGGTTACTAGGTCTCTGTAAATAAAGGATGGACACCCTCCTCTTCTGGTTACTAGGCCTCTGTTAATAAAGGATGGACACCCTCCTCTTCTGGTTACTAGGTCTCTGTTAATAAAGGATGGACACCCTCCTCTTCTGGTTACTAGGTCTCTGTTAATAAAGGATGGACACCCTCCTCTTCTGGTTACTAGGTCTCTGTTAATAAAGGATGGACACCCTCCTCTTCTGGTTACTAGGTCTCTGTTAATAAAGGATGGACACCCTCCTCTTCTGGTTACTAGGTCTCTGTTAATAAAGGATGGACACCCTCCTCTTCTGGTTACTAGGTCTCTGTTAATAAAGGAAGGACACCCTCCTCTTCTGGTTACTAGGTCTCTGTTAATAAAGGATGGACACCCTCCTCTTCTGGTTACTAGGTCTCTGTTAATAAAGGATGGACACCCTCCTCTTCTGGTTACTAGGTCTCTGTTAATAAAGGATGGACACCCTCCTCTTCTGGTTACTAGGTCTCTGTTAATAAAGGATGGACACCCTCCTCTTCTGGTTACTAGGTCTCTGTTAATAAAGGAAGGACACCCTCCTCTTCTGGTTACTAGGTCTCTGTTAATAAAGGATGGACACCCTCTTCTTCTGGTTACTAGGTCTCTGTTAATAAAGGAAGGACACCCTCCTCTTCTGGTTACTAGGTCTCTGTTAATAAAGGATGGACACCCTCCTCTTCTGGTTACTAGGTCTCTGTTAATAAAGGATGGACACCCTCCTCTTTTGGTTACTAGGTCTCTGTTAATAAAGGATGGACACCCTCCTCTTCTGGTTACTAGGTCTCTGTTAATAAAGGAAGGACACCCTCCTCTTCTGGTTACTAGGTCTCTGTTAATAAAGGATGGACACCCTCCTCTTCTGGTTACTAGGTCTCTGTTAATAAAGGAAGGACACCCTCCTCTTCTGGTTACTAGGTCTCTGTTAATAAAGGATGGACACCCTCCTCTTCTGGTTAATAGGTCTCTGTAAATAAAGGAAGGACACCCTCTTCTTCTGGTTACTAGGTCTCTGTTAATAAAGGATGGACACCCTCCTCTTCTGGTTACTAGGTCTCTGTTAATAAAGGATGGACACCCTCCTCTTCTGGTTAATAGGTCTCTGTTAATAAAGGACGGTCTCTGTTCATATATCCACAGCAGACACTAGCATTCCACTTAATGTAAGGCCATATACTGGCTACGTTCCAATGTCCATCACTAATAGTCTCTGCAGCAGGTCACATTATAATGACACTGACATAAAGCATCTGTGTGTACGCTACAAATTAATTGAGACATTGTCAGGTAGTGGTCATTATTGGTTCGTATTCTGACTAGAAAGAAAGACAAAAAGAAAAGAGGACTAAAGTATCTGGAGGCCCACTAAACGACCTAACACATTGGCATAGCAACAGTGAGGTACTAACACATTGGCATAGCAACAGTGAGGTACTAACACATTGGCATAGCAACAGTGAGGTACTAACACATTGGCATAGCAACAGTGAGGTACTAACACATTGGCATAGCAACAGTGAGGTACTAACACATTGGCATAGCAACAGTGAGGTACTAACACATTGGCATAGCAACAGTGAGGTACTAACACATTGGCATAGCAACAGTGAGGTACTAACGCATTGGCATAGCAACAGTGAGGTACTAACACATTGGCATAGCAACAGTGAGGTACTAACACATTGGCATAGCAACAGTGAGGTACTAACACATTGGCATAGCAACAGTGAGGTACTAACACATTGGTATAGCAACAGTGAGGTACTAACACATTGGCATAGCAACAGTGAGGTACTAACACATTGGCATAGCAACAGTGAGATACTAACACATTGGCATAGCAACAGTGAGGTACTAACACATTGGCATAGCAACAGTGAGGTACCAACACATTAGTATAGCAACAGTGAGGTACTAACACATTGGTATAGCAACAGTGAGGTACTAACACATTGGCATAGCAACAGTGAGGTACTAACACATTGGTATAGCAACAGTGAGGTACTAACACATTGGCATAGCAACAGTGAGGTACTAACACATTGGCATAGCAACAGTGAGGTACTAACACATTGGTATAGCAACAGTGAGGTACTAACACATTGGCATAGCAACAGTGAGGTACCAACACATTAGTATAGCAACAGTGAGGTACTAACACATTGGTATAGCAACAGTGAGGTACTAACACATTGGCATAGCAACAGTGAGGTACTAACACATTGGCATAGCAACAGTGAGGTACTAACACATTGGCATAGCAACAGTGAGATACTAACACATTGGCATAGCAACAGTGAGGTACTAACACATTGGCATAGCAACAGTGAGGTACTAACACATTGGTATAGCAACAGTGAGGTACTAACACATTGGCATAGCAACAGTGAGGTACTAACACATTGGCATAGCAACAGTGAGATACTAACACATTGGCATAGCAACAGTGAGGTACTAACACATTGGCATAGCAACAGTGAGATACTAACACATTGGCATAGCAACAGTGAGGTACTAACACATTGGCATAGCAACAGTGAGGTACTAACACATTGGCATAGCAACAGTGAGGTACTAACACATTGGCATAGCAACAGTGAGGTACTAACACATTGGTATAGCAACAGTGAGGTACTAACACATCGGCATAGCAACAGTGAGGTACTAACACATTGGCATAGCAACAGTGAGGTACTAACACATTGGCATAGCAACAGTGAGGTACTAACACATTGGCATAGCAACAGTGAGGTACTAACACATTGGCATAGCAACAGTGAGGTACTAACACATTGGCATAGCAACAGTGAGGTACTAACACATTGGCATAGCAACAGTGAGGTACTAACACATTGGCATAGCAACAGTGAGGTACTAACACATTGGCATAGCAACAGTGAGGTACTAACACATTGGCATAGCAACAGTGAGGCACTAACACATTGGTATAACAACAGTGAGGTACAGTAGACTGAGATTACAACACCAGAGTGGCAATGGTCCGATTACTTAGCAGCAATTTGCTATTACATTCGAGATAATGATTATAGTAGATACAGTGCCTTGCGAAAGTATTCGGCCCCCTTGAACTTTGCGACCTTTTGCCACATTTCAGGCTTCAAACATAAAGATATAAAACTGTATTTTTTTGTGAAGAATCAACAACAAGTGGGACACAATCATGAAGTGGAACGACATTTATTGGATATTTCAAACTTTTTTAACAAATCAAAAACTGAAAAATTGGGCGTGCAAAATTATTCAGCCCCCTTAAGTTAATACTTTGTAGCGCCACCTTTTGCTGCGATTACAGCTGTAAGTCGCTTGGGGTATGTCTATCAGTTTTGCACATCGAGAGACTGAAATTTTTTCCCATTCCTCCTTGCAAAACAGCTCAAGCTCAGTGAGGTTGGATGGAGAGCATTTGTGAACAGCAGTTTTCAGTTCTTTCCACAGATTCTCGATTGGATTCAGGTCTGGACTTTGACTTGGCCATTCTAACACCTGGATATGTTTATTTTTGAACCATTCCATTGTAGATTTTGCTTTATGTTTTGGATCATTGTCTTGTTGGAAGACAAATCTCCGTCCCAGTCTCAGGTCTTTTGCACTCCATCAGGTTTTCTTCCAGAATGGTCCTGTATTTGGCTCCATCCATCTTCCCATCAATTTTAACCATCTTCCCTGTCCCTGCTGAAGAAAAGCAGGCCCAAACCATGATGCTGCCACCACCATGTTTGACAGTGGGGATGGTGTGTTCAGTGTGATGAGCTGTGTTGCTTTTACGCCAAACATAACGTTTTGCATTGTTGCCAAAAAGTTCAATTTTGGTTTCATCTGACCAGAGCACCTTCTTCCACATGTTTGGTGTGTCTCCCAGGTGGCTTGTGGCAAACTTTAAACGCCACTTTTTATGGATATCTTTAAGAAATGGCTTTCTTCTTGCCACTCTTCCATAAAGGCCAGATTTGTGCAATATACGACTGATTGTTGTCCTATGGACAGAGTCTCCCACCTCAGCTGTAGATCTCTGCAGTTCATCCAGAGTGATCATGGGCCTCTTGGCTGCATCTCTGATCAGTCTTCTCCTTGTATGAGCTGAAAGTTTAGAGGGACGGCCAGGTCTTGGTAGATTTGCAGTGGTCTGATACTCCTTCCATTTCAATATTATCGCTTGCACAGTGCTCCTTGGGATGTTTAAAGCTTGGGAAATCTTTTTGTATCCAAATCCGGCTTTAAACTTCTTCACAACAGTATCTCGGACCTGCCTGGTGTGTTACTTGTTCTTCATGATGCTCTCTGCGCTTTTAACGTACCTCTGAGACTATCACAGTGCAGGTGCATTTATACGGAGACTTGATTACACACAGGTGGATTGTATTTATCATCATTAGTCATTTAGGTCAACATTGGATCATTCAGAGATCCTCACTGAACTTCTGGAGAGAGTTTGCTGCACTGAAAGTAAAGGGGCTGAATAATTTTGCATGCCCAATTTTTCAGTTTTTGATTTGTTAAAAAAGTTTGAAATATACAATAAATGTCGTTCCACTTCATGATTGTGTCCCACTTGTTGTTGATTCTTCAAAAAAAAATACAGTTTTATATCTTTATGTTTGAAGCCTGAAATGTGGCAAAAGGTCGCAATGTTCAAGGGGGCCGAATACTTTCGCAAGGCACTGTAAAGACATATAACAGATTTTTTCCAATCAGGGATCTCTTCTTGGAATAGTCGACTATAATAGGTGAGGCTGCAGCTCGGCCATATTATATTTAGTGCATGGTGAGATGACTCAGGAATCCAAAGTCTTTATCAATGTTTAATGATGACAGAATAATATTGCTTCAGTGTTATTTAAACATACGTTGATCATGACGATCCTGATATTACTCAGATTAAAGAGAAGGAAGCTCAAATATTATCTTGGGGATGCTTTGATGTGAGGGAATAAAAACTGCTAGAAATGTGAATGTGCTCTATCCATTCATCCATTCATCCACTCATTAATTCCAGCATCAATATGATTTTTTTTTATACAAAGAATGTTTGCTTTAGCAAAAAATAACAACTTATTACAATCAGATTTCAAGGAGTTCTCTTAATAGTGGGATTTCTGGAGTTGGAGATAAAGATCAAGTTCCCTGATTCCTCCATGAAAAATATTTAGAGGAACTCTCCTATATCACCTAGCTAGAGGACCTCTCCTATATCACCTAGCTATAATAACTCTCCTATATCACCTAGCTAGAGGAACTATCCTATATCACCTAGCTAGAATAACTCTCCTATATCACCTAGCTAGAGGAACTCTCCTATATCACCTAGCTAGAATAACTCTCCTATATCACCTAGCTAGAGGAACTCTCCTATATCACCTAGCTAGAATAACTCTCCTATATCACCTAGCTAGAGGAACTCTCCACTATCACCTAGCTAGAGGAACTCTCCACTATCACCTAGCTAGAAGGACTCTCCTATATCATCTAGCTAGAGGAACTCTCCACTATCACCTAGCTAGAAGGACTCCCCTATATCATCTAGCTAGAGGAACTCTTCTATATCACCTAGCTAGAGGGGCTCTCCTATATCCCCAAGCTAGAGGGGCTCTCCTATATCACCTAGCAAGAGAGGCTATCTTATATCACCTAGCTAGAGGAACTCTCCACTATCACCTAGCTAGAAGGACTCTCCTATATCATCTAGCTAGAGGAACTCTTCTATATCACCTAGCTAGAGGGGCTCTCCTATATCACCTAGCTAGAGGGGCTCTCCTATATCACCTAGCTAGAGGAACTCTCCTATATCACCTAGCTAGAGGTGCTCTCCTATTTCACCTAGCAAGAGTGGCTCTCCTATATCACCTAGCAAGAGTGGCTCTCTTATATCACTTAGCTAGAGTGGCTCTCCTATATCACCTAGCTAGATGAGCTCCGCTATATCACCTAGCTAGATTAGCTCCCCTATATCACCTAGCTAGAGGAGCTATCCTATATCACCTAGCTAGAGGAGCTCTCCTACATCATCTACTGTAGGTAGAGGAGCTCCCCTACATCATCTACTGTAGGTAGAAGAGCTCCTCTATTTACCCTATTAAGAGGAACTCAAACAACTCAATTCTCTCATTTATCATCCAAAGCCCTCTGCCGCTCTCCTACATCATCTATTGTAGCTAGAGGAGCTATCCTATATCACCTAGCTAGAGGAGCTCCCCTACATCATCTACTGTAGGTAGAGGAGCTCCCCTACATCATCTACTGTAGGTAGAGGAGCTCCCCTACATCATCTACTGTAGGTAGAGGAGCTCCCCTACATCATCTACTGTAGGTAGAGGAGCTCCCCTACATCATCTACTGTAGGTAGAGGAGCTCCCCTACATCATCTACTGTAGGTAGAGGAGCTCCCCTACATCATCTACTGTAGGTAGAAGAGCTCTCCTACATCATCTACTGTAGGTAGAGGAGCTATCCTATATCACCTAGCTAGAGGAGCTCCCCTACATCATCTACTGTAGGTAGAGGAGCTCCCCTCCATCATCTACTGTAGGTAGAGGAGCTCCCCTACATCATCTCCTGTATCTAGAGGAGCTCCCCTACATCATCTACTGTAGGTAGAGGAGCTCCCCTACATCATCTACTGTAGGTAGAGGAGCTCCCCTACATCATCTACTGTAGGTAGAGGAGCTCCCCTACATCATCTACTGTAGGTAGAGGGGCTCCCCTACATCATCTACTGTAGCTAGAGGAGCTCCCCTACATCACCTACTGTAGGTAGAAGAGCTCCTCTATTTACCATATTAAGAGGAACTCAAACAACTCAATTCTCTCATTTATCATCCAAAGCCCTCTGGACATGACGTCCCCCCTCCTCCTCCTCCTCCTCCTCCTCCCCTCCTCCTCCTCCTCCCACCCTCCTCCCCCTCCCCCTCCTCCTCTTCCTCTCCCTTCTCCTCCCCCTCCTCCTCCTCCTCCAAAAAACATCTGAAAACGTGGCATGAAATTAAGGAATGGTAATTTGAATAATACCTCTCTCTCTCTCTCTCTCTCTCTTGCGGAGGTGTCTGAGGTTTCCTGTCAATCACGTATTATGAACACAAGGATCCCCATGTGATCCCTGCACTGTTTTTATTATGCACCTGCTGGGTCATAGCAGCAAAAAAAAGTGCAATTAACCAATTAATTTGCACCAATGTGATGTAATTATACCACCATAATGAATACAACACACCTCACCTCAGTGTGTGATGAAGATGGGATCAGGAGAGTACTAGCCGAAGACGGAGGATAGAGGGGGTCGTCACACATTTAACACTTTTAATCTGGTACTCAAAATGTTCATAATGTCTGTCCTCACAACTGTGCATATTTTTTTACTATGATAGAGATACAATGGAGGAAAACCATTCACCTTCCACCATACAGGACAAATGTGACTGTAAACTACTGGGGAATACCACCACCATCCCTGAGAGAGAGAGATAAAGAGACAGAGATTAGAGAGAGAGAGATAGAGACAGATATTAGAGAGAGAGATAAAGAGAGACAGAGATTAGAGAGAGAGAGAGATTAGAGAGGGAGATAAAGAGACAGAGATTAGAGAGAGAGATTAGATAGTCAGAGATTAGAGAGAGAGATAAATAGACAGAGATTAGAGAGAGAGATAAAGAGAGAAAGAGATTAGAGAGAGAGATAGCGACATGAGATTAGAGAGAGAGATAAAGAGAGAAAGAGATTATAGAGAGAGATTACAGAGAGAGATTACAGAGAGAGATGGAGAAAAAGAGAGACAGAGATTGGAGAGATAGATAAAGAGAGACAGAGATTAGATAAATAGAGATTAGAGACAGAGATAGAGATAAAGAGAGAGAGATTAGATAGAGACAGAGATTATAGAAAGAGATAAGAGAGAGAGAGAGAGAGAGAGAGAGAGAGCGAGAGAGAGAGAGAGGTAAATGTGTCAATTATAGACATACAGTACCAGTCAAAAGTTTGGACACACCTCTCAATCAAGGGTTTTTCTTTTACTATTTTCTACATTGTAGAATAATAGTGAAGACATCAACACTATGAAATAACACATATGGAATCATGCAGTAACCAAAAAAGTGTTAAACAAATCAAAATATATTTGAGATTCTTCAAATAGCCACCCTTTGCCTTGATGACAGCTTTGCACACTCTTGGCATTCTCTCAACCAGCTTCACCTGAAATGCTTTTGCAACCGTCTTGAAGGAGCTCCCACATATGCTAAGCACTTATTGGCTGCTTTTCTTTCACTCTGTGGCCCAATTCATCTCAAACCATCTCAATTGGGTTGAGGTCGGTGATTGTGGAGGCCAGATCATCTGATGCAGCACTCCATCACTCTCCTTCTTGGTCAAATAGCTCTCATTGTCCTGTTTAAAAACAAATGATAGTCCCACTAAGCGCAAACCAGATGGGATGGCGTATCGCTGCAGAATGGTGTGGTAGCCATGCTGGTTAAGTGTGCCTTGAATTCTAAATGAATCACTGACAATGTCTCCACTGTCAGTGGTTAGAGCATTGGGCCAGTAACCGAAAGGTTGCTAGATCGAATCCCTGAGCAGACAAGGTAAAAATATGTTGTTCTACCCCGAAAAAGACAGTTAACCCACTGTTCCTAGGCTGTTGTTGTAAATAAGAATATGTTCTTAACTGACTTGCCTAGTTAAATAAAGGTTCAATAAAACCAGCAAAACACCATCACACCTCCTCCTCCATGCTTCACGGTGGGAACCACACATGTGGAGATTATCCGTTCACCTACTCTCTGTCTCACAAGGACACGGACAGATTTCCACCGGTCTAATGCACATTGCTCATGTTTCTTGGCCCAAGCAAGTCTCTTCTTCTTATTGGTGTCCTTTAGTAGTGGTTTCTTTGCAGCAATTTGACCATGAAGGCCTGATTCACACAGTCTCCTCTGAACATTTGATGTTGAGATGTGTCTGTTACTTGAACTCTGTAAAGCATTTATTAGGGCTGCAAATTCTGAGGTGCAATTAACTCTAATGAACTCATCCTCTGCAGCAGAGGTAACTCCGGGTCTTCCTTTCCTGGGGTGGTCCTCATGAGAGACAGTTAACTCCAATGAACTTATCCTCTGCAGCAGAGGTAACTCTGGGTCTTCCTTTCCTGGGGTGGTCCTCATGAGAGACAGTTAACTCTAATGAACTGATCCTCTGCAGCAGAGGTAACTCTGGGTCTTCCTTTCCTGGGGTGGTCCTCATGAGAGGGAGTTTCATCTTAGTGCTTGATGGTTTTTGCGACTGCACTTCAAGAAACTTTCAAAGTTCTTGAAATGTTCTGTATTGACTGACCTTCATGTCTTAAAATTATGATGGACTGTCATTATTCTTTACTTATTTGATCTGTTCTTGCCATAATATGGACTTTGTCTTTAACCAAATAGGGCTATCTTTTGTATACCACTCCTACCTCATCACAACACAACTGATTGGCTCAAAGGAAGGAAGACAATTCCACAAATGTACTTTTAACAAGGCACACCTGTTAATTGAAATTAATTCCAGGTGACTACCTCATGAAGCTGGTTGAGAGAATGCCAAGAGCATGAAAAGATGTCATCACGGCAAAGGGTTGCCACTTTGAAGAATCTCAAATATAAAATATATTTTGATGTTTTGCACTTTTTTGGTTACAACATGATTCCATATGTGTTATTTCATAGCTTTGATGTCTTCCTTATTATTCTACAATGTAGAAAATAGTAAAAAAAATAAAGACAAACCCTTGAATGAGAGCTGTGTCTTGCAAACCAAAGCAGTGTGGTCCGTGTGTCAGGCAGCTGGGAGTAGGGAGTCATCAGGCCCAATGACAGCGCTCCCATTGGTCCCCTCTAAGGGATCAGTAATGTTTTCTAGCCCTGACAGCTACTGACAGCTGCTATGCTAACACATTGCAATGCGCTGCAGAACGTACTCACACACACACACACACACACACACACACACACACACACACACACACACACACACACACACACACACACACACACACACACACACACACACACACACACACACACACACACACAAACTAGCTAAGACTCTCCCCAGGTCTGTATATTTTCTACAGTAGTTATTGCATTAACACATACAGTAGCCTAGTTTAATTTTTCATCCATTCACTTCAGCATAAAGCTCTCAGTCATGCCAAGTAGCTGTCCAGTGCTGATCTTAATGCTCTCGTCTGGCAGGGCAGGCAGGGGCTCTGTCTGGGCAGTGGGTACAGATGGTACAGTAGGCCTGTAGTGCTCACTCACAGTGCACATGGTCTGAGACAAAGGGCTCAGACCACCTCATGACACTGTGACCCTGTATGACAGCATGTCCACAGATGCTTTACCCCCCCCCCCTCTCCCTCATGACCCTAACCCAAACTCAATACCCTTATCTGACCCAGCTGCTGCTGGTCGTGGCACTGTTGCCTATGTTAAGCAGAGGGGCAGAGCCTTTAACCTGTGTTAAGCAGAGGGGAGAGTCTGTAGCCTGTGTTAAGCAGAGGGGAGAGCCTGTAGCCTGTGTTAAGCAGAGGGGAGAGCCTGTGTTAAGCAGAGGGGAGAGCCTGTAGCCTGTGTTAAGCAGAGGGGAGAGCCTGTGTTAAGCAGAGGGGAGAGCCTGTGTTAAGCAGAGGGGAGAGCCTGTGTTAAGCAGAGGGGAGAGCCTGTAGCCTATGTTAAGCAGAGGGGAGAGCCTGTAGCCTATGTTAAGCAGAGAGGAGAGCCTGTAGCCTGTGTTAAGCAGAGGGGAGAGCCTGTGTTAAGCAGAGGGGAGAGCCTGTAGCCTGTGTTAAGCAGAGGGGAGAGCCTGTAGCCTATGTTAAGCAGAGGGGAGAGCCTGTAGCCTGTGTTAAGCAGAGGGGAGAGCCTGTGTTAAGAAGAGGGGAGAGCCTGTAGGTTAAGCAGAGGGGCAGAGCAGATTCTAATCTTCCTGGCTCTCAACACACATTAACTTCAAGTAAAGCTAAACTAAGCAGACTTTCATCTCTTGACCTAATACTAAAGAGTTCATTTGTAAAAACACATTTAGGCTAACTGCTGTTACCATTCATGTTACCTTACCATTCAAATACATTACCATTCAATTCACATTACCATTCAATACCTCTCCTCTCCTCTCCTCTCCTCTCCTCTCCTCTCCTCTCCTCTCCTCTCCTCCTCCTCTCCAGCAGCTAATTCAGCATGTCTAGAGTCTAAGACCGCGTTCCAAACGGCACCCCATTCCCAATGTAGTGTTCTACTTTTGACCAGGGCCTAAGGGCTGAATAGGGAACAGGGTGCCGTTTGGGACGCAATCAAACCCAAATGCTCATTACGCTGCTTTAGAAACCCACTTGGCTTGTTTGTCCGCTTCACAATCACCTGACAGAGGTAGAATAAGTTCAGCAGATTGTGCTAGTAGCATACTTTCTCAGCACCGGGTGGGTAGACTTTAAAACGCCTGTTCATCGTCCTGCTACCCACTGCCAACTCACCTTGTGTTGAATCAAGAGTTTCACCAACGCTTCTTCAAATGCAGAAGAAGACGTTACTCTGAAAATAGCCGAACGATAAGTTAAATGAAGAGGGAGATGGAGAGTTTAGGGTTTAGGGTTTAGGGTTAGGGTTAGGGTTAGGGTTTGGGTTAGGTTTAGGGTTAGGGTTAGGGTTTAGGGTTAGGGTTTAGGGTTTAGGGTTAGGGTTAGGGTTTAGGGTTAGGGTTAGGGTTAGGGTTAGGGTTAGGGTTAGGGTTTGGGTTAGGGTTTGGGTTTAGGGTTAGGGTTTAGGGTTAGGGTTTATGGTTAGGGTTTAGGGTTAGGGTTTAGGGTTGGAAGAGAGAGAAAGTACAAAAGGATACGAAGCAACACCACCTAAATCATGTGAAGAGGTTCCCACTGCCCAGGCTGTTTCTAATTACGTAACTCAGAGCCTTATCAAATTCTGTGAAGTTTGGCAGACTTTACGTACCCTTAAAACACATTCATTTTTTACAAATTAAATTTTACATGAATAATACATTAAAACAGTTAGTTACTAATGGAAAATTACTGAAAAATGTGCAATTAGATGTGCAAATTTGTCAGTATTGCCAGTGTAACAGTGTAGCTTCTGTCCCTCTCCTCGCCCCTACCTGGGCTCGAATCAGGGACCCTCTGCACACATCAACAACTGCCTCCCACGAAGCATCGTTACCCATCGCTCCACAGCCCTTGCAGAGCAAAGGGGAACGACTACTTCAAGGTCTCAGAGACGTTACCGATTGAAACGGTATTAGCGCGCACCGCTAACTAGCTAGCCATTTCACATCGGTTACATCTGCTACCTAAGATATATCTAAAAGTGACTATTCTGCCTCCCGGGTGGCGCAGTGGTTAAGGGCGCTGTACTGCAGCGCCAACTGTGCCATCAGAGTCCCTGGGTTCGCGCCCAGGCTCTGTCGTAACCGGCCGCGACCGGGAGGTCCGTGGGGCGACGCACAATTGGCCTAGCGTCGCCCGGGTTAGGGAGGGCTTGGTCGGTAGGGGTGTCCTTGTCTCATCGCGCACCAGCGACTCCTGTGGCGGGCTGGGCGCAGTGTACGCTAACCAAGGTGGCCAGGTGCACGGTGTTTCCTCCGGC
>NC_092158.1:9628941-9633941 GCF_045791955.1 Oncorhynchus clarkii lewisi | reverse complement strand
CACGCTCGCACACACCCCCGCAGCTCGCCTATGGCCACAAAGGGATTTTACAATGAGCACCTTTGCCGAAAATGAGCAGAAACCAACGTTTCCTACCCAAGGCTCCTATGAAAGGTATCCTACGACGAAACCTAAGCCTGTTTGTGTGTCCCGAAAATACATTCTCAGATTCGATGAGATCGGATGAGATACTGAGCGTTCCATTTTCTTTCGTGTTCTTTTCCTGGACATCCCATTCAAGTGTCCTATCCTGGACATCCCAAAACCTGATCTGACCAGCTCTGCTTAGATTCTTCCTCTTGGACTCCCTGTTCTAATTGAGCAGAAAGTGCGTGCAGTAGGCTACTTCTGAATGTGAATGTGTTGTTGTTGTTGTTGTTGATTATGTTTTACTAACTTCTCCTTTATATTGTATAATGTAATTCAGGTCTTAGACGCTGTTGATACTATTATAACGTAATTCAGCTCTTAGACACTGTTGATACTATTATAATGTAATTCAGCTCTTAGACACTGTTGATACTATTATAACGTAATTCAGCTCTTAGACGCTGTTGATACTATTATAATGTAATTCAGGTCTTAGACGCTGTTGATACTATTATAACGTAATTCAGCTCTTAGACACTGTTGATACTATTATAATGTAATTCAGCTCTTAGACACTGTTGATACTATTATAACGTAATTCAGCTCTTAGACACTGTTGATACTATTGTAGTGTAATTGTAAAACCATTGCCCTAATGTACCAGTCTGTTTCCCCACAAATGACAACCTGGTACACAACAATTAAAAACAATCAGCATGAGCTGTAACATAACATGTTGTTCACATCCTGTCACAGATTCTCCTGATATTCTACTTCTCACAGGAGACAGCCTTTAAGGCAGCTTACACACATCACATGAATGTGTCAGTGATTTGCTCCCTCTCTCTCTTCCTTTCTGTCTCTTTCACTCTCTCTCCATCTACAATACTGCAGCAGAAAGCCTTTGATTCCTCATTTCTACCCTCCCTTATCCCTCTTTCCTCTCCTCCCTCTGAGTCCTCACTCCTTTCCTCTCCTCCCTGAGTCCTCACTTCTTTCCTTTCCTCCCTCTGAGTCCTCACTCCTTTCCTCTCCTCACCTCTAAGTCTTCACTCCTTTCCCCTCCTCTCTCTAAGTCTTTACTCCTTTCCTCTCCTCCCTCTGAGTCCTCACTCCTTTCCTCTCCTCCCTCTGAGTCCTCACTCATTTCCTCTCCTCCCTCTGAGTCCTCACTCCTTTCCCCACACCTCCCTCTGTGTTCCATTGCGACAGCTTCATTCAGCAGCTCCTCCTGCTGCATTCACCCATCCCTCCATCCCTCCTTCTCTCCATCCCTCCTTCTCTCCATCCCTGTGTAACGCAGCCTTCTCTCCCTCCATCTGGACTCTGGGGAGGTTTGCAGGCCCGGCCAGAAAAACACACTGCCTTTGAGCATAGTGTACGTTGTGGGAAAGAAGGGCTCTCATCCCTCCATGTTTCAGAAAGGGTAGCCACATAATATACTTCATTCCCCACTAAACAAAGAGAAAACAAAACTGTCCCCTTGCCACAATATAATATGTACAGTTGAAGTCAGAAGTTTACATGCATTTAGGTTGGAGTCATTAAAACTCGTTTTTTCAACCACTCCACACATTTCTTGTTAACAAACTATAGTTTTGGCAAGTCAGTTAGGACATCTACTTTGTGCATGACACAAGTAATTTTTCCAACAATTGTGTACAGACAGATTATTTCACCTATAATTCACTGTATCACAATTCCAGTGGGTCAGAAGTTTACATATTTAAGTCGACTGTGCCTTTAAACAGCTTGGAAAATTCCAGAAAATGATGTCATGGCTTTAGAAGCTTCTGATAGGCTAATTGACATAATTTGAGTCAATTGGAGGTGTACCTGGGGATGTATTTCAAGGCCTACCTTCAAACTCAGAACCTCTTTGCTTGATGTCATGGGAAAATCTAAATAAATCAGCCAAGACCTCAGAAAAACAATTGTAGACCTCCACAAGTCTGGTTCATTCTTGGGAGCAATTTCCAAACACCTGAAGGTACCAGGTTCATCTGTACAAACAATAGTACGCAAGTATAAACACCATGGGACCACGCAGCCGTCATACCGCTCAGGAAGGAGACGCATTCTGTCTCCTAGAGATTAACGTACTTTGGTGCGAAAAGTGCAAATCAATCCCAGAACAACAGCAAAGGACCTTGTGAAGATGCTAGAGGAAACAGGTACAAAAGTATCTATATCCACAGTAAAACGAGTCCTATATCGTCATAACCTGAAATGCAGTTCAACAAGGAAGAAGCCACTGCTCCAAAACCGCCATAAAAAAGCCAGACTACGGTTTGCAACTGCACATGGGGACAAAGATCATACTTTTTGGAGAAATGTCCTCTGGTCTGATGAAACGAAAATATAATTGTTTGGCCATAATAACCATCGTTATGTTAAGAGGAAAAAGGGGGAGGCTTGCAGGCCGAAGAACACCATCCCAACCGTGAAGCACACCATCCCAACCGTGAAGCACGGGGATGGCAGCATCATGTTGTGGGGGTGCTTTTCTGCAGGAGGGACTAGTGCACTTCACAAAATAGATGGTATCATGAGGCAGGAAAATTATGTGGATATATTGAAGCAACATCTCAAGACATCAGTTAAAGCTTGGTCGCAAATGGGTCTTCCAAATGAATAATGACCCAAAGCATACTTCCAAAGTTGTGTAAAATGGCTTAAGGACAACAAAGTCAAGGTATTGGAGTGGCCGTCACAAAGCCCTGACCTCAATCCTATAGAACATTTTTGGGCAGAATTGAAAAAGCGTGTGCGAGCAAGGAGGCCTACAAACCTGATTCAGTTACACCAGCTCTGTCAGGAGGAATGGGCCAAAATTTACCCAACTTATTGTGGGAAGCTTGTGGAAGGCTATCCGAAACATTTGACCCAAGTTAAACAATTTAAAGGCAATGCTACCAAATACTAATTGAGTGTATATACATTTCTGACCCACTGGGAATGTGATGAAAGAAATAAAAGCTAAAATAAATCATCCTCTCTACTATTATTCTGACATTTCACATTCTTAAAATAAAGTTGTTATCCTAACTGACCTAAAACAGGGAACGGGATTAAATGTCAGGAATTGTGAAAAACTGAGTTTAAATGTAGTTGGCTAAGATGTATGAAAACTTCCGACTTCAACTGTACCTGCTTTTATTAATTCCAAAAATGTTGTCTGCGTGGCAAAGCTTTACTAAAATTAATTCCAACAAGGCCGAACGCAAAACAAACCTGCTCAAAATCCCGTCTAAGGAATTCGGCTTCCTGTTTGAAGCCACAAACAAAAAGGCCAAAATACTTGCAGCACCTGTTTGAGGCGCTCGCCGCAATCCAGGCCACCTCTGTGAAGGACGATAGATCCTTCTCAGTCTGTGGCCAATGTATGACGAAGATCAGAAACCGCCTGAGTCTGGGAAGCATCGACGCACTGTGCTTTTTGAGAGTCCACTTCAGCAGAAGAAAATCTAAGTTAAACGGGTCAGCCTTATCAGGTCAAATTATTTTGTTTGTTCATTTGCTACAGGATAAGCCTACCAGGTTGTTTTACGTAGCCTATAGCCTAAGTTTGTGTATAACATGTTATTCTGGGCCTCTCGAGTGGCACAGCGGTCTAAGGCACTGCATCGCAGTGCTTGAGGGGTCACTTCAGACCTGGGCTCGATCCCAGGCTGTGTCAAAACTGTCCGTGATCGGGAGTCCCATAGGGCGGTGCACAATTGGCCCAGCGTCGGCTGGGTTAGGGAAGGGTTTGGTCGAGGGGGCTTTACTTGGCTCATCGCGCTATGGCGAACCGGGCGCCTTGTTACAACCTGCAGGCTTTCTTCAGTCGTCTGTTGAACGGTGTTTCCTCCGACACATTGGTGCAGCTGGTTTCCGGGTTAAGCAGGTGGTTGTTAAGGAGCGCGATCGTAAGGGGATATAGAGAGCAGCTGTTGCTTCCAAAAGGTATCTCTACCTGAAAATACATCATCTAAGTGATCGATAGTTGGTATGCCTTATTTACTTTGAAGAACTACTAAAATAGTGATTTTGTCAGACAGCTGCTCTATAAAAGATGAGATGATGGAATGAAATAATAAAGTAATCAAATAAAACAGATGTAATATACACAACAACTCAAATATTGTATTAAAGTAAAGTATATAAATGATGGTTGATAAGTGATGAGCAGCAATGAACAGTCACTACCACCATGGGTCTTGTATTAACTGTTTTATTCTGTGTTGTTACAGCATTCAACCCCATAATGCATAGTGCATTTAATGTTTTAAAAATAATTGAAACCGAAAAAATAAAAAAAAACTGTGATTATTTTGTAATAATCTAAACCGAAACTGAACCAGACGCAAAACGTACTAATCGCTCAGCACTATTGGCTGGTATTATATTATTTTTAAAAACACTTCTGGTTTGAATGGGAATACCAGGAAGCATTTCTTGCAATTTTCTTGGGAAGGAAAATTGGTGCATTCTCAAGGAAAATATGAAACCCTAATTCAAACACAGGAAACAATCCGTTGAGATCTATCATATTGCTGCTACTGTTCTGAACTCTACTGTACATTTCAGCTGTCCCTGCTCGCCAAATATCCACCATTGTTTGAAAAAAAAAGGCACGACACAATTCAAAAGCCTTGAAGAGGTAAACATGGCAAAAACACAGCTTAAATAACTGTTATTTTATTCAGACACACGCACTTCACTCTCTCTCTGTCTTCCAGCTCTCTCTCCTGTTCTCTCCCTCTTCCCTCACTCTCTCTACCGCCGTCTCTCTCTCTGTCTTCCAGCTCTCTCTCCCATTCTCTCCCTCTTCCCTCACTCTCTCTACCGCCGTCTCTCTCTCTCTGTCTTCCAGCTCTCTCTCCTGTTCTCTCCCTCTTCCCTCACTCTCTCTACCGCCATCTCTC
>NC_092158.1:9618941-9623941 GCF_045791955.1 Oncorhynchus clarkii lewisi | reverse complement strand
TTATTTGCACCTAGTGTTCCTCTGTCATGTCCATGCATGACAGTTGAATGTGACGCATTCTATCAGTGTACTGTAATTAATGGCCACGTTACGAGGACAGGTGAAGTGACTTCATTCAGGCACGGTGTTATCCAACAAGATTGTCAAAATAATATTGAATATGATAAAACCACATAGAAAATATGTCTGAAATAGCCTTATAAACTCTAAATAATAGACTGCCATTCATTCCTGTATGGCCATATTCATTGATGTTGCAACATTGTTGCCATTATATAATCGACTGCTGATACATAAAGAAAACACATCAAGCATTTGTGCACTAGCGGAAAACAACCTTTTGTCCTGCATCAAAACGATATCCTATCAAATCAACGCATTTGTATCACTTCCATCACACTACTACCCACCGATGTATAATATAGCAGGACAACAGAGTCAAATCCAAAAAGTTTGTTATTGTCGCTGTCGCGTTCCAAAGCGGAAAGCATTTAGTTAACCTTCGTAGCAGATCAATATTCATCACCCCACCCTTCAGCAGTTCCCGCTGCATTAATATCACAGTTCCACCGCATCGTTCCCGCACCACACCGCGCAGACCTACCATTCCGTGCCAGCTGACGACGATCCTAGTCCGGTGACAGTTCTGTTCAAAACATTCCTACGGGAGACATTTAACGACTTTTACACGCACAGAATAATACACGTGAAGATGGAGATAACTAGAAAGAAAGAAAAACCCAGCGATGGATGAAGAATACTCTAGAAATCGAGATTGCAATGCTGAATCACTCCCCGTTCACCGTATTGCAACCATTGTGTTGCAAGATGCTGGCTGTACAACCATTGTGGACCTACCAGAGAAGAGGAGGGAGAAGAAGAAAAAACAAGGGGTTTAGGGAAATAAGTTGCTATGGCAACCGAAAGGAGCAAATGTGACGTCAATGCCCGGAGCACATAGAAGGGCCTGGATGGGAGGGGTGGGTATGGAGGAGAGAAGGCTCAAGCTCTCTCTCTCTCTCTTCCTTTCTCTCTGATCCTGCACCTTCCTCCCTCTGAGCATGGCCATATCAGTAGGCCTCACTCATCAGCCCACACACACACACAGCTTTCCTTTTTGGATTCTATAAACATTTAAGAATGCAAACATAGTGTAGGCGACACGCCACAGCTCAAATTCAATGACTGTGCCTGTGCAAAGCTAAATATGTGTTTTTATTTTTTTACGCAAACTGAACCGTTTTAAAGTATTTTTTAATAGATTTTATTTTACCTTTATTTAACTAGGCAAGTCAGTTAAGAATAAATTCTTATTTACAATGACGGCCTACCAAAAGGCAAAAGGCCTCCTGCGGGGACTGGGCTGGGATAAAAAAATAATAATTATAATAATATATAAATATAGGACAAAACACATCACGACATGAGAGACAACACAACACTACATAAAGAGAGACCTAAGACAACAACATTGCAAGGCAGCAACACATGACAACACAGCATGGTAACAACACAACATGTTAGCAGCACAAAACATGGTACAAACATTATTGGGCACAGACAACAGCACACAGGGCAAGAAGGTAGAGACAACAATACATCACGCAAAGCAGCCACAACTGTCAGTAAGAGTGTCCACGATTGAAGAGATTGAGATAAAACTGTCCAGTTTGAGTGTTTGTTGCAGCTTGTTCCAGTCGCTAGCTGCAGCAAACTGAAAAGAGGAGCCACCCAGGTGCTTGGGGACCTTTAACAGAATGTGACTGGCAGAACGGGTGTTGTATGTGGAGGATGAGGGCTGCAGTAGATATCTCAGATAAGGGGGAGTGAGTCCTAAGAGGGTTTTATAAATAAGCATCAACCAGTGGGTCTTGCGACTGGTATACAGAGATGACCAGTTTACAGAGGAGGATAGAGTGCAGTGATGTGTCCTATAAGGAGCATTGGTGGCAAATCTGATGGGTAAATCGTAAAGAACATCTAGCCGCTCGAGAGCACCCTTACCTGCCGATCTATAAATGATGTCTCCGCAATCTAGCATGGATAGGACGGTCATCTGAATCAGGGTTAGTTTGACAGCTGTGGTGAAAGAGGAGTAATTACGATAGAGGAAACCTAGATTTAACTTTAGCCTGCAGCTTTGATATGTGCTACGAGAAGGACATTGTACCATCTAGCCATACTCCCAAATACTTGTATGAGGTGACAACCTCAAGCTCTAAACCCTTCGAGGTAGTAATCACACCTGGGGGAGATCGGCATTCTTCTTACCAAACCACAACCTTTGTTTTGGAGGTGTTCGGAACAAGGTTTAGGGTAGAGAAAGCTTGTTGGGCACTAAGAAAGCTTTGTTTAAAGCATTTAACACAAATTCCGGGGAGGGGCCAGCTGAGTATAAGACTGTATCATCTGCATATAAATGGATGAGAGAGCTTCCTAGAAGAGCGTGGGGCCTAGGATTGACCCTTGGGGTACTCCCTTGGTGACAGGCAGTGGCTGAGACAGCAGATCTTCTGATTTTATACACTGCACTCTTTGAGAGAGGTAGTTAGCAAACCAGGCCAAAGACCCCTCGGAGACATCAATACTCCTTAGTCGGCCCACAAGAATGAAATGGTCTACCGTGCCAAAAGCTTTGGCCAAGTCAATAAAAATAGCAGCGCAACATTGCTTAGAATCAAGGGCAATGGTGACATCATTGAGGACCTTTAAGGTTGCAGTGACACATCCATAACCTGAGCCGAAACCAGATTGCACACCAGAGAGAAAACTATAGACATCAAGAAAACCAATCAGTTGATTATTGACAAGTTTTTCCAACACTTTTGATAAACAGGGCAAAATAGAAATAGACCTGTAACAGTTAGGATCAGCTTGATCTCCCCCTTTAAATAAAGGTTGAACCGTGGCTGCCTTCCAAGCAATGGGAACCTCCCCAGAGAGGAGAGACCGGTTAAAAAGGTCAGAGATATGCTTGGCGATAATAGGGGCAGTAACCTTAAAGAAGAAATTCTCTCTCTGTGGGTCTAACCCCAATAAGTTCTGGAAAACGTCATTAAAGACCTGAAGAATAAACCCTCCTCCTCACAGCTGCCAATGTCCCTTAATGTTGATGATGTGGTTGTACTGACAAGAAGAACGTTGGCTGAGCTATTTAATCACCACTTCATTAAGTCAGGATTCCTATTTGACTCAGCCATGCCTCCTTGCCCGTCCAATATTTCCTCATCTCCCACCCCTTCTAATGTGACTGTCCCCGATGCTTCTCCCTCTTTTCCCCCTGCCCCGCTACAAAGTTTCTCCCTGAGTCCGAGGTGCTAAAGGAGCTCCTAAAACTTTACCTGCAAAAAACATCTGGGTCAGGTGGTTTAGACCCTTTCTTCTTAAAGTAACTAACTTTGGTCTTCCGGATAGCCTGAGTGCACTTATTTCTCATTTGCCTGAATGCGAGCCAGTCAGCCTGAGTGTGCGTGTGCTGATCCTTTCACTCCACTGAAAATGTCAAAGAAGAAGGTCCAACATAGGGGATCAAGCTGATTCTATATTTTTTTTTAGCAAGTCTATAACAAATAAGAACAGGTCGTTTCACTGAGCAGCCATTACGAACACAGGCTGTAAAACAGTGATCACTTAAGGTCATTACAGAAAACACCAGACTGATACCTATCAGGATTATTTGTGAGGATAACATCAAGGAGAGTAGCCTTTTCTGGGTGTTTGGAGTCACGCCTTGTGGGATTGGTGATAATCTGAGAAAGATTTAGGGAGTCCCATTGCTTTAGGACTTGGTCAGTGGTTTAAGCATGTGCAAGACAAATTCAGATGCAGTGTAAGGGGCCAGGAGAGAGCTTAAGGCAAGTAGGGTACAGGCCGGTGCTGATGGAGGACGATAGCACCCAGCAACAGTCAACAAGTAGTTATTTGAAAGTGTAATGCTTAAAACCAGCAAATCAAATTGTTTAGGTAGAGACTTGGTGGACACAACCGAGCACTGAAGGTGATCCTTGGTAAAGATTGCCACTCCACCACCTTTGGAAGATCTGTTTTGCCGAAAAAGGTTATAACCAGAAAGGTTAACATCCGTTTTCAAAATACTCTTCTTTAACCACATCTCAGTAATGACCAACACATCTGGATTGGTCAAGGTTACAATACGATAGGAGGCCAAATGTCTGTGTAACTAATAGCGAGTCAGAGTCCCGAGTGTGGGAACAAATATAGTCTGTCCCACGGTTGGGTAAAGAAAGTTCGTAGTCAACAAAGCATGCAGGAGTCATGAGGCAAATAGTCATTTGAGTCAATTTGAGGTGTACCTGTGGATGTATTTCAAGGCCTACCTTCAAACTCAGTGCCTCTTTGCTTGACATCTTGGGAAAATCAAAAGAAAATCAGCCAAGAGCGTGCTGTCTATTGGTCTGATATGCTCGTCCATATATTTATACAGTTGAAGTCGGAAGTTTACATACACTTAGTTTGGAGTCATTAAAACTCGTCTTTCAACCACTCCACAAAATTCTTGTTAACAAACTATAGTTTTTGGCAAGTCTGTTAGGACATCTACTTTGTGCATGACACAAGTACTTTTTCCAACAATTGTTTACAGACAGATTATTTCACTTATAATTCACTATATCACAATTCCAGTGGGTCAGAAGTTTACATACACTAAGTTGACTGTGCCTTTAAACAGCTTGGAATATTCCAGAAAATGATGTCATAGCTTTAGAAGCTTTTGATAGGCTAATTGACATAATTTGAGTCAATTGGAGGTGTACCTGTGGATGTATTTCAAGGCCTACCTTCAAACGCAGTGCCTTTTTTGCTTGACATCATGGGAAAAACAAAAGAAATCAGCCAAGACCTCAGAAAAAAAATTGTGGACCTCCACAAGTCTGGTTCATCCTTGGGAGCAATTTCCAAACGCCTGAAGGTACCATGTTCATCTGTACAAACAATAGTACACAGGTATAAACACCATGGGACCACGCAGCCCTCAGGAA